>NC_056742.1:310070529-310110529 GCF_019279795.1 Protopterus annectens | reverse complement strand
AGCACCTTAAGCGGCGGGCTGAGGGCTTCCCCGTCCAAGTCTTCTCGATCTCCTCCTCCTCGGATCCGATCCCCTTGTTTCTCCCCGGGACCCGAGGAGGAGGTGATCCGCTCCCCGTCAAGGTCATCGAGGCGACACTCCAGGTCTGCCTCGGTGGCCTCGTCGAGGTCCACTTTTAGCATGTCTGATGCGGATATGGACCGGATGATGAGGAGATTCATCCAGGCCCAGATGCAGATTGGAGTGCTCTTGCCCCCCCCCCTCTGGGAGGGAGCTCGACCCCTTTTTTCGCTCCTATAGCTCCTTCTCCGACCCGCATTCCGGGCTCGGAGCCGAGCCACGTTGGATCCGGGGATAGGTCGGAGCCGACCGTGCTGGGCACGTCGGCTCCAACTATTCCCTCGAGTCTGTCGGATCCAACCTCTTGGAGCCGTTGGCCGAGCTTCGGATCAGAGGGATTCGGTGTACTTTCGGCTCTGTCCCAGTCGGAGCACACTGGTCCTTTGGATCAGACGTTCTCGGCGCCGGGTCCGATCCCCGCTTCGGATCTGAGTGGGAGTCGGATCTCAGATCAGTCTGAGAGCGGCTCCCCTTCTGCTTTCGCTGCGGTGGAGAGGGCACTGTAGAGTGCTTCCAGGCCTCCAGTCCTGGTTTCGGCTCCCTCTTGTACTCCTTCTCATATGGTCCTGGCTCCTCACCCGGCCCTCCGGGCAGCCTGCCTCAGCACCTTTAGGAGTTCCAGTGGAACAGATTACAGCCCGTGAGGACTCCTCGGACAGCCCCCCCGAGGAGATTCCCCACAAGGCAAAGTGCAAAAGGAGGCACATAGACTCCCCTGAGAGTCTCACAGAAGATACGGACTTGGATGAAGGGGAAGGCTCCCCGAGATCACCCCCTGAGGATGTCTCCTTTGGAGACATCATGGAAATGCTCAAAATCAGAGGTGGGTGGTCTGCCCCCAAGGCTTCCTCTGACGAGTCCGTATTCCTTGAGGCGTTTGAGGCAGGACCATCTACCTCTTGGGTGTCCCCTCCACCCGACCCCCTAGTGGATCTCATATCCTCTAGGGCTTGGAAGGAACCGGACACCGTAGAGCTGATCCCCAAGCGCCCAGACAAAATTTTGAGCCCCCTGCAGAGAGATCACATTGGAGCAGAGATCTCCCTGTGGATGCCATGTTGGTGGCTGCAACCACCAAGAAAGAGTTGGCTCAGGAGAGCCCCACGGTTCATCCTCCGAGCAAGGAGTCTTGCGCGATGGACCGTCTTGGGAAGCGGGCCTTCAGTTCAGCGACCTTCTCTGAGGGCCTTGAACTATATGGCACACGTTATTAGGATGCAGCGGGATCTAATTAAGGAATACGCTGCTTCCCCCCCGGGGTCAATGTCGGAGGGAGACAAGGATTTGTACTCTTCCCGAATGGCCACCCTCTGCTCTATCTCGAATACCTCTATGCGGCTATTGTCTCATGCTACAGAGGGAGCCGCTAGAGCAGGCAGAGTCGGGCTTGTCATGAGGAGACAGGCCTGGCTCCATCACTGTGACTTCTCGGAACCCTTTAAGGTGTCATTCGCGAATGCCCCTTTTGATGGTTCTGCACTGTTTGGCAAAACCGTTCGCGACACTTGTCCAGAGCAAGAAAGACTGGAAGACCTTGTCTGCCGTCGGAGTCCGCATCTCTGCGCCCCAGAGGTCCTTTTCCAAGAACCAAAACGGTCAGAAGAAGATGTGGTTCCAAAAATCGCATCAATCTCAGTCTGCTCAGGACAACCAGTCCTCTCGTGGCAGAGGAGGACAGGGAGGACGCTGCCCCAGAGGCAGAGGGGGTCAGAGGAATTTTGGGTCCAGAGAACCTTTCTCTGAGAGGCCCACGCAGAACCCCTGAGGGGTTTCCCGACTGCTCCACTCTGGAGGCAGTCAGGGGGCTTTTTTCGAACCACCTGGCAAAATGGGAGTCCATAACAGATCGCTGGATGCTTCGCATTATATCCAGAGGTTACCTAATTCCCTTCATAGCCAACCCCAGAATCAGAAGCCTTCCCGACGTCCCACCCAGTCAAAAGAAGGCGGCCGCTGCAGAAATTCAGCAGCTTCTACAAAAAAGAGCCATCCAGCCCGTCCCCCCAGATCAAGTCGGATCAGGGTTTTACTCCAGGTTCTTTCTGGTGCCAAAAAAGACGGGGGACTTGAGGTCCATCCTCGACCTCTCTTTCCTAAACCTGGCGGTACCCAAACAAAAGTTCCGAATGGTCACGTTGCAATCCGTCCTCCCCTTATTGTGGGAGGACGACTGGATGTTCTCTCTTGACCTCAAGGATGCGTACTATCATGTTCTGGTGGACAGGTGTTCCAGGAGGTTCCTCCGCTTCCGGCTGGGAGCCAGTCGCTTTCAATTCAGGGTCCTCCCCTTCGGTCTCACCTCAGCCCCCAGGGTGTTCACCAAGGTCCTAGCGGTAGTAGCGGCCCACCTGAGACTCCAGGGAATTCAGGTCTTTCCATTCCTGGACGACTGGCTCCTCAGAGCCCCAACAAGACATCTACTTTGTTCAGGCAGGGACTATTTTCTCGGTTTGGCTCCACTATTAGGATTAACCATCAACATGACCAAATCCTCTCTCATCCCTACACAGATGCTAGATTTTATAGGGGCAAGACTGGATTCCAGACGGATGCCTGCGTTCTTGATGCCAGATCGACTTCGGAACCTGATGTTACACTTGCAGGCCATTCTTCAACTGCAAACTCCTTCGGCGGAATTGATTGAGGGCCCTAGGATCTATGGCGGCTGCAATTCCACTGCTGCCATTGGCCCGGTTGAACATGAGGGTTCTACAGTGGACCCTCCAGGTACAATGGTCCCTGTCTTGCAACCCTCTGTCTCACCCCGTTTCCTTAGGCAAGGTTTGCAGAAAATCGCTCCTGTGGTGGCTTCAGTCTCCCAACCTCCACATGGGCTGTCCCTTCTCACTACCTCCACCAGTCGACACAGTGACCACGGACGCTTCTCGCCTGGGGTGGGGGAGGGGGCATTTTTCTGGCATAACAGTCCAAGGCACTTGGACCGACGAAGAGACCTCTTTGCATATTAACGTCCTAGAGATGAGAGCGGTGCTTTTGACGTTGCAAGCACTACACAACTCTCTTCCGGTAGGGACAATTGCGGTACAGACAGACAACATGTCGGTAGTCTGGCACATCAACAAACAGGGGGGAACCAGGTCTTACCCCCTTTGCCACGAGGCCATTAGAGTGTGGGAATGGGCGATTTCCACCAACCGCTTTCTCATAGCAACGCACGTTCCGGGACGGTCCAACATTTTAGCGGACAGGCTCAGTCGTACTATCCTGACTCCTTACGTCGCAGAGCAAGTATTTGCCCGATGGCGGCGACCTTGTTGCGATCTTTTTGCCTCTCCTTCAAACACAAAATGCAACGATTACTTCGCTCTGATCCCCCCTCCGGGGAAGTCCCCGAGAGACTTTCTAGTTCATGCTTGGCCTCCCGGTCTGCTTTATGCTTACCCTCCTCTACCCCTGATGTTGAAATTGTTACAGAAAGCCAGGCAGCTGGGGAGCAGAATGATCCTCATTGCCCCATTCTGGCCTCGTCAGACGTGGTTCCCTTACCTATGGTCTCACCTAGTGTATCCACCATGGATTCTGGATCCCATTCCGGATCTCATCTCTCATCCTCTCGGTCTTCCGACTCCGAACCTGGTCAACCTCAAGCTGACGGCTTGGTTGCTCCAGTTCCACTCCTCATAAGGACTCTCGGGATCTCATCACCGGTCAAAGCCATTCTTGTAGCAGCTCACAAGCCATCCACCAGGAAGGTTTATCGGAGTAAGTGGAAACGCTTCACCATTTCGGCAAAACAACATCGTTTAGACCCTTTTACAGCCCCGATATAATTGATTCTAGATTTTCTAACCTCTCTCTTTCACCAGGGGGCTAGTTCTTCCACAGTCAAGGTACAACTGGCAGCAATCCCATACTACCATGTGGGGCAAGAGTCTGGACCTATTATCACTTCCAAACTGTGTAAGACCTTCCTCAAGGGTACCTTCCTCCTTAGGCCTCCAGTTAAAGAGGTGGTACCTCCATGAGATTTATCCTTAGTCTTGCAGGCCTTGACTGGTCCCCCATTCGAACCGGCGGCCACGGTTGATCTCAAATTTCTCTCTTGGAAGACAGCCCTTTTGGTGGCCATAACTTCAGCCAAAAGGGTATCGGACTTGCAAGCCCTTTGTGTCAAACCACCATATTTGGTTTTTCACCCGGATAGGGTTTACCTCAGAATCAACCCGTCCTTTCTACCTAAGGTATCTTCAGAAGCGAACATCAATCAATCCATCAATCTCCCAGTGTTTTTCTCCAACTTTCATAACAAAGGAGAGTACAAGCTTCATTCCTTGGACGTACACAGACCATTACGTTTTTATATCCATAGAACTGCTGGTCATAGGCAATCCGATCAGTTGTTTATCTCCTTTGCCAAAAGTAATTTTGGAAAATCAGTTTCTAAGGTTTCTCTCTCTAGATGGATCTCGACTTGTATTCTGTTAGCATATCAGAGTTCGGGGAGGCTCATTCTACTAGGGCCTTTGCCACTTCTGCGGCCTTTCAAGCTAGGGTTCCACTGGATGACATTTGTTCCACAGCCAGTTGGGCTTCATCTCGCACCTTTATCAGCCATTATAAAATAGATGTTGTTTCCCCGAGGTAGAGCGTCCTTTGGCTCTGCGGTGCTCCGGAATATCCTTCCATGAAGGCCACCCAAGACTTGGGTAGCTGGGGACTCTGTCCCACAGGTTGCTGACAAATGAAGTTCCTACTTCAGATTAAGAAGTTATGTACTCACCATAACTTTCCATCTGAGTAGGTATCTTCATTTGTCTGCAACCACCCACCCCTCCTTCCCCCTGACCGATTGGATTGCTCTTGTGTTATTAGCATATGTTCCCATTGGGACACCTGTTATCTGTTCTATGGGGCAAACTTGATCTGAGGTCAGTTAGGGCAGGCAGGGGATTATGGGTAAGGGGAGGAGCTAGGAGCTCAGATCTATGCTATGTTAGAAGTTGCCGGCTCTGATCCGAGATCGGATCCGTCCCCACAGGTTGCAGACAAATGAAGATACCTTCTCAGATGGAACGTTATGGTGAGTACATAACTTCTTATTCTTTGTTTTACTATTTAAGCATACTTGTTTTTTCTCAAGAGGAATCCAGACTTCTGCTTAACAGCACCACGGTATTTGCAAGTGTCTCATATGCTTTACAGTTGCTGAAAGACTGCAAGCTTTTCCATTCAGAATAATGAGTGACAGTTTTCCACAACACATGCCTTGTATATATTGAAGAAGTGTTTTTATACTTTATTACATATTGCTGCAGTTGTTTTACTGTACAAGAAAGTTGTTGTTTTGACAGCCATGCGCATAATACTTTGGGGTTTTATATCTTGGAATTCTGCAAAAAAATTCACTATTGTTTAAGTTGTAGAAAGTCAGTTTAGTGTAGTAAGCAATACGCGTATATATCCACATGTGTTTACATATGATATGGGCATACACAAACATACTTAAATATGTGCACGTATTTGCCATTTATGTCTGTTTGCTTTTTATTACAGTCCAGAACTCCCGCCCTTGTGTTTGAATACATCAATAATACAGATTTTAAGGTGAGTGACCATAAATATCTAATCCTGTTGAATGTATTAATTTTAAGAAACAAACATTCAGTTTGTATTAACCAGAAATTTCCTACCTTGCTACTGTGCTAGGCTGATCCAAAGGTGGTCACTTTTCATTTTAATGGGTGCGGCCCATTTTATGTCCTGACATGCTAATGCTGCCACTTACTAATGCAGAAATCCACTAGTAAGAGAATTGTTTGGCTGCTAATCTTCATGTTTCACTGTTGCAGTCATCACACTTGGGTTATCTGCCTGCAGGGTAGCCCTCAGTCGGCCTGAATACCCGAGTCTTGGGATTTCTGCGTCAGATGCTGTCGCCTCATCCATGACGTCCGGTTGTCAGGGGTATAAAACATGCAGCTTGACACCATTACATCAGCTTTTCTTGCCGTGCGGGAGCCCAAAGCAGAAGCAGTTCGCAAGTTTCCGGTCGGTCGGCAGCTACCTGAATTTTTCGTTTTCCGAGTTTCAAACCTGAAGTCTTCTAAAGCTAAGTACCCCGTTGGGGATCCTTTTTTCTTGCTCTAACAGATGTCAGAAAAAGTTAACAATTGTCTTGCCTGTGGAAAGCAAATACCTCAGAGATTTTCATTCTTACTGCGTCACCTGTTTAGGTCCAGACCATGACTTCCTTCGCTGCCGGTTTTGTGCCTTGTTCAGTGCCCGAACTGTTCGTCGTCGGGCTATTTTTGTCTAAATTTTTTCGCTGTCGTTCTTATTCTGAAATGGCTTTGGTAAGCCATCCGACTACCGATCTGAAAAAACACAAAGATAGACAGAAACCGCTTGGGTCCAAAACTGCCAACGAAGCTTCTGTTAAGCTAGTCGCCAGTCCGCCGGTACTCAGTGAGGTGCTTTCACAGCCCCTGTTACCGCTTCTGCAGATTTGCAGGCCTCTACTGAGACCCATTTGGAGTCGGGTATGCCATGACATGCTTCGACTATGGAACCTGCGGATGTCTCTGCCTTGGATGGGTCCGGAGCCACTGTGCAGGCACTGGCTTTTGAGCATGTATTCAGACCTTCTGATGTTCGTATCAAACAGACTACTCCGTTAATGACTAAATCTACTGTATTTCTCAGGCCCAGAGCTTGCACTACACCTAGGAAACAGACGACCAAAATACATTCTCAAACTCCCATGCCACAGAAACAAATGCTTAGAATGGCTGAAGACCTTATTACTTTAATTAGGGGAAGCCAGCCTTCCCCCACTTAAAGACAATTGATCTTCCTTCTGATTCTTCAAGCCATGAAGTCCGACTGTGACCCCTGTTATTACCAGGACATACCCTTATCTACCTATGAGGACTCTGATGCAGAAGATTCAATTCCCTCAGCCCCCCTCCCCCCAGAGGACCTTTCTTTCGGTGAAACCTTGCATATCCTAAGAGAGCATTTCCGCTGGGAATGCCAGGACTACCCACAGTCCGCAAAGAGACTCAGGGAATTTTTAGACTTGCTTCAGCATAGGCCTCTAGCTATTCCCCCTGTCCTGGATATTGTAGATGATGCCTACATAGAAACCAGCCTTACCCCTGATACGTTACCACTTGCTCCTAGGAAGCCTGACAGATACTACAGAGTACTTGACTCTCTCAAATTTCTGTTTAAAAATCCCACTGCGGATCCAGAGACCATTTCTCAGGGACATAAAGGTATTAAGGCTTCTACAGCCAAAAACCCTACTGCTTCAGACAGGGATTCTATGGCTCTAGACAGATGGGGTAAAAAGGTATATACCTCTGCATCTCTTGCCATCAGGGCTGTAAATTGCCAGTTTCACATGTTGAAGTACCAGCCGCATATTATTGATCTAATTAAACAAAAAATGTTGATTCCTGATTGTGCAGAAATTAAGGACTTATAAGACTTAATGCATTCTGCAAACCAAGCTGGTAAACATACTTTGCAGTGTGGTTTTGATACCTTAGAAGCATCTTGCAGGGCTGCTGTAACTGGGTCTGTTCTGAGAAGGCATGCTTGGCTGAAGGAACCAATCTTGTCAGACCATGTCTAGACAAAATTACTTGATGCTCCATTAAACCAGGGATGTTTGGCTCTAAAGCAGAAGTTGTTCTTAAAAAGATGGAGGACAAAGCTAAATCCATGCAAACTGTTAGATTTCTTAGAGGTGCAGCCACCTAATTTCAGTAGGCATTGGCCTTCAAAAAACTGGTCCTTTCCAAACCTTTCCAGACCTGCTCAGCCCAAACCCAGGGGCAACAGACCACAAAGACTACAGTCTCAGGGTATGCACAGATCTAAACAATGGAGTGCTCCCATCTCAAAAACTGGGAGTGGTAAGCCACCCCCCCATGGAAAAAGTTCACAATGACTTGTCCTTGGTTCTTCCCAGTTCTTCCCAGCGATGCCCAAGTACTTGCACCCCTAGGAGGAAAACTCGGCCTGTATGCAAAAAACTGGGAGTATATTACCCAGGACTGATGGGTCTTAAACATTGTATCCCAGGGTTACAGATTCTATTTACACTCTCTACCAACCCCAAGTGGATTGCAAGACCTTCCTCCAAACCAATGGACAGCGGCCCAAAAGCAAGTACTTTCTGTTCTCTGTATCAGGGCTATTCAACCTGTGCCAACAGAGCAAAGAAGACAGGGTTTCTACTCCAGGCTGTTCCTGGTGCCTAGGAAAGAGAACTCTTGGCACCATAATTTGGATCTGTTGACCCTAAACACCTTCCTGGTGGCACCAAAATTTAAAATGCTTACACTCCAGCAGCTCCTTCCTGTGCTAGCCAAAGACTCCTGGCTAGTCTCCCTAGACTTAAAAGAAGCTTATCTGCACATCCCCATAAGGGAATCTTGCAGGTAATATCTATTGTTTCAGGGCAGGCTCTATGCACTATCAGTTCTCTGCACTTCCCTTTGGTTTATCTACTGTGCCCAGGGTATTCACCAAGTGCCTGGCTCCAGCCATTGCTTACTGCAGGAAGAGAAATATTCAAATTTACCCATACTTGGATGATTGCCTGATTCAAGCGGACAGATGGGAATTGCTACTTCAGCACCTGACGTTTGTAAAGAGACTCTTAACTTTTCTGGGGGTATGCCATCAACGAAAAGAAATCACATCTGGTATCTAGCCAAAAGATTGTATTCCTGGGCGCAAGCTTGAACAAACTTCCCAGATGGCATTCCTCACTCCAGAAAGCAGATTTTTGATAAATTACTTCAAACTGCTGGCCACCCAAACCCAGCTATCTACACGAAAAATACTGCAAGCCCTAGGGTTCATTGCCTCATGCATTCTCCTAATTCCATATGCAAGACTGCATACGAGGAAACTTCAATGGTACTTGGAGTCTCTGGTGTCAACTTTCTCAGGACCTGGAAACGGTGATTCCTATTATTCCTCGCCTAAGGACAGAGTTCCTTTGGTGGGCAGAGGCTTGCAAACACAAGGGACTCCCTTTCCCTCAATCCCCGCTGCCCAAACACTGAACAGGTGCATCAGACTATGCATGGGGGGCTCGCATGGCAGGCAAATGGAGCCCAGGACAAATTCAGCTACATATCAGTCAAAAAGAAATGTTAGCTGTACAGAATGCG
Organism: Protopterus annectens; assembly: GCF_019279795.1. NCBI lineage: Eukaryota > Metazoa > Chordata > Ceratodontiformes > Protopteridae > Protopterus > Protopterus annectens. Next base: position 310,101,257 of record NC_056742.1, on the reverse strand, counting down.
CTGACAGTCTTCAAATATCTTATCCCACCAGGACACCTCCTGATAAAGACAGAACTCCACAGTTATGCGGTATGTAAACAAGCAGGGGGGAACTCACTCCTACCCATTCTGCAGGTTAGCCATGGCTCTGTGGAACACAGCTTTAAGCAACCAAGTGCACCTGCAAGCTCAATTCCTGCCAGGCAAACAAAATTCACTGGCAGATGATTTAAGCAGAAATCTAATAGACCCACACGAGTGGAAATTGGAATCAAACTCATTCAAACTTCTAATACACAGGTGGGGGACACCAGAGGTTTGGATCTCTTTACGTCCCCCAAAACCATCAACTAAACAAATTTTGCACCAGAATTCCCCACAGCCAAGCTTGGAAAGTGAATGCCCTATCATTCACATGTGAAAACCTGTCAAGCTATGCCTTTTCACCTCTGCCCCTCCTTCCAAAAGTACTCCTCAAGATCAAACAGGACAGGCCAAGGACAATCCTTGTTGGACCAGACAGGCCACGCCAGCACTGGTACCCACTCCTATGGAGTCTGACAGCAGTGCCACCCTGACACCTACATCAGACTCCCTCTCTGCTGTCCCAGCAGGAGGGACAGATTTTGCGTTTTCAGCTGCAAATCCTGAACCTGGCAGCCTGGCTTTTTCTCTGAATACATCACCAGCAACCCTCAGCAAACAGGTGCTGGATGTTATCCTTGAGGCCAGGAGGCCCAGTACTAGGAAATCCTATTCAGAAATGTGGAATAGATACTGTTCTTGGAGCCAATCTCAAGGGAGGGACACAGCCATGCCCTCCATGTCTCAAATCCTAGATTACCTAGCAGAGCTGCTCCACAAAGGCCTATCCTTCTCATTAATTAAGATTCATGCCTCTGCCATCTCCGCTCATTACAATACTGAGCCCACCCCTCTTCTCTTACCCTCTGATCAAACAGTTCCTGAGAGGAGCTAACAATTTTAAGACACCTAATGAGAGCTTTCACTCCTGCCTGGGACCTTAACTTTGTACTAGAGAAGCTCATGCTTCCCCCTTTTGAGCCTGCTGCTACAGCACAGTTAAAATTCCTCTCTTGGAAAACAAGCCTTACTGCTAGCCATCACTTCAGCAAGAAGAGTGTCGGAGTTACAGGCCGCTATGCGTGTGGAACCCTTCATTATCTTCCATACGGAGAGGGTTTCCCTCAGGAGTAACCCATCTTTTTTATGCTCAAGGTGGTATCCAGTGTGGCTTTAAACCAATCCATCCATTTGCCAACCTTTTTTCCTAATCCTGAGAATAAAGGGGAAAGGATCCTGCACTCCTTGGATGTGCACAGACAGCTCAGGTTCTACCTTAACAGGACTAAACCTTTCAGAAAATCTGACCAGCTTTTAGTCAGCTTTGCTACAGGGGCAAGAGGGCAAGGCCATTTTGAAACAAACCATTTCTAAATGGATAGTACACTGCATCCATTTCTGCTACAAACACCATGGAAACCTACCGCACAGGGTATCGGGCCTCATTCCACTAGGGCTACCTCAACCTCTACAGCTTTTCTCAGGAGTCCTTACCAGGAACATTCTGGAAGCTGCAACCTGGAGTTCTGTACACACCTTCACCAAGCATTACCACTTGCCTATCTTTTCTAAATCCAGAGCTGGATTTGCCACAGCAGTCTTACAAGGCCTGCTAGCCAGCCCTACTACTTCTTGAATTCCTCCACTCTTCCTTAGCTTTGGGAATCAACCAGTGTGTGATGACTGCAACAGTGAAACACGAAGAACATAATACAGTTGTGTACACTCTACCATAAACGTAGATGTTCGAGTGTATTCACTGTTGCAGTCCTGGTTACCCTCCAGCCCCCTGTCTTTCTATACTTTCTACCTATCCTCTTTTTTTGGCCATATTTTATGGAAATGATAATTACATTTTATTGGAGGTGTTCCACACCATTTGATTGCTTCCTATTTTGGGGGCTCCTGACATCTGGGACAAGAAAAACTGATGTAATGGCGTCTGCTGTATGTTTTATACCACTGACAACCTGACGTCATGGATGAGGCCACAGCATCCGATGCAGAAATCCCAAGACTCTGGTTTTCGGGCTGACTGAGGGCTACCTGCAGGCAGATAACCCAAGTGTGATGACTGCAACAGTGAATATACTCTGACATCTACATTTATGTTGTGTACACAACTGTGCCTTCTGAAACTGAGGGCAGTGCTTCTAGTGTTGCAAGCATTCCACTCTGCCCTTCCATTAGGGACAATTGCTATCCAGTCGGATGACATGTCAGTGGTCTGGTATATCAACAAACCAGGGGGAACGAAGTCCTACCCATTTTGTCAAGAGGCCATGAGAATTTGATGATGAGCAATAGCTTCCAACCGCTTTCTCATAGCAATGCACATTCCCGGGGATTCCAACGCGATCGTGGACAAACTGAGCAGGTGCAATGTTCATTGTGTTACACTGTTGCAGTCATTACACTTGGGTTATCCTGCCGTCAGGTGGTTCCCCACTCGGCCCGAGTTCCAAAGTCTTGGTCCGACATTGGTTGCTGTCGCCTCCTCCTTGACGTCAGTGCGACAGGGGCATACAAGATGCAGCCGACGCCATTCTTTCAGTCTTTCTTGCCGCGCGGTGCCCGAAGCAAAAGTTCGCAAGTGCCGGTCGGCCGACTCCTGAGATTTTCATTTCCGAATCCGAAGTCTTCTACAAAGCAAAGTACCCCATTGGGGAAACTTTTTTTCTTGCCTCAGACCGATGTCAGTAAAAGTTAATAACTATTTCTTGTGGGAAGCAAATACCTCATAAGATTTCCATTCTTATTGTATCCCATGCCTAGGCACAGACCACGACGTCGCTGGTTGTCTGTTTTGTGCTAGGTTTAATAAGCGCACTATTAAACATCAGTTTGATTTTGCCCGACATTACTTTGGCAGAAAATTTAATTACACAATGCCGTCGGAACTTCCGACCGCTATTCATAAAAAGCGCAAAGACAATGACAGGCATCCGAGGCCCAAAACTGACTAAGCCTTTTCTAGGCCAGTTGCCGGTTCTCCGGTTTCCAGCGATGCGCCTTCGCAGCCCCTGATGACCGCTTCTGCAGAACCACAGGCAGCCACCGAATCCATAGTGGAGATGGCTGGGCCATCGGACTCCCAAGTTTTACAGACTACCAATAACGACCCTGCAGAGGGATCCGGAGTACATGAGCCACCCGCAGCTTCAGAGGGTGTCTTCAGACCTAGTCAGCTTACCATTAAACCCTCTTCTAAGTCTAAACCACCTCTTAAAACAAAGCAGTCAGTCTCCAGGACAGGCCTCCATGCCTAAGAAACAAGTGCTCAAAATGGCCGAAGACCTGATCAGGGGTCCCATCCCCCTTCTGATAAAAGGCCCAGACAGGGTGTGGATTATGACTCCTCCGATCAGATGTCCATTTCCTCAGATTCTTCTTCAGACATAGGTTATTCTTTACCCCCTTATGAGGATTCTAATGCTGAGGAATCCATTCCATCAGCCTCTCCACCAGAGGATTACTCTTTTGGGGAAACCTTACACACCATGAGGGAGCATTTCCATTGGGAAGGCCAGGATTATTCAGAATCCAAGAAAAGGCTGGAAATTCCTACTTTTGCCTCTGCACAGACCCCTTGCTATTCCGCCAGTGTTAGATATTGTGGATGATGTGTATACTGAATCCAGCTTAAATCCTGATTCCTTACCTCCAGCTCCAGTTAAACCAGACAGGTAGAGTCCCTGACTCACACAAATTTCTATGTAAAAGCCTAGTGGCAGACCCAGAAACTTTCTCAGGGACCCAAAGGGGTAAAGGCCTCCTCAGCAAAGAATCCAGTTCCCTCTCAGAGATTCCAGAGCATTAGACAGATGGGGAAAGAAAGTATATACATCTGCAACTTTAGCAATGAGAGCTTTAAATTGCCAATTTCATATGTTAAAATATCAGCAATTTCTGATGTCTCAGTTGAAACAAAAAATGCTTTCAGATACAGAGCCTCCTAATTTTATGGAAATGCAGGATTTATTGCATGCGGCTGAACAAGTGGGAAAACGTACTTTGCAATGTGGTTTTGATTCTTTAGAGGCCTCCTGTAGAGCAGCAGTTACAGGTTCTGTCATTAGAAGACATGCATGGTTAAAGGAACATACATTACCAGATCATGTTAAAGCAAAACTACTGGATGCACTTTTGCAGCATGTCTTATTTGGAGTTAAGGCTGAAGAGGTACTAAAGAAAATGGAGGATAAAGCAAAATCTATGCAAACAGTGAAGGATTTCTTACAGGTACAGCCTTCTAGATTTAGCAGAAACTGGCCAACAAAAAATTGGTCCTTTCCTCTTCCAGACAGACCTCAAAGGGGCAAATACAGACGTCCAAGAGGTAGACAGCCACAAGGTCCTTACAGGCCTCGACAATGGGGTGCACCAGGCCAGAAAGAAGAAGACAGACAACAACCTTACAAAAAACAGTCCCAATGACTTCTCACTACAGCTGCCAAACATTTCTCTCTTGGCAGCCCCATTGGTAGGAAAACTGGCTCATTTCTGTCACAATTGGCATATGATCACCAAAGACAAATGGGTTCTCAGTATTGTTTCACAGGGTTGCAGGTTCCACTTTCACACTCTGCCAGGGTTAAAAGGAATGCCAAATCTGCCACCAAATCAATGGGCAGAGGCTCAAAAACAAATTGCAGCACTCATGACTATGGGAGCTATTCAAAAGGTACCTCCACAGGAACAAGGACAAGGATTTTACTCAAAACTCTTTCTGGTACCCAGAAAAGACGAAGCCTGGAGGCCTATTCTGAATCTTTCATCTCTAAACACTTACTTGGATGTTCCGAAATTCAAAATGTTGACATTACAGCAGCTTCTTCCCATGCTGGGCAAGCAAGCTTTGCTCGTGACCTTGGACCTCAAGGAGGCATACCTGCATGTCCCTATCAGACAAAACTGCAGAAGATACCTCCGATTCATAGCTGGTCCAATGCATTACCAATTCTCTGCACTGCCCTTTGGCTTATCTACTGTGCCCAGGGTCTTCACAAAGTGCCTGGCACCAGTAATTGCATTTTGCAGACAGAGGAATTCAAATTTACCCATACCTGGACGACTGCCTAATTCAAGCAGAGAGCAAAGACATTCTCCTAAAGCATCTGGCGTTTGTAAAAAAGTTAGTTGCCTGGGGTACACAGTAAACGAAAAGAAATCAAAGCTATTGCCCTCACAAGAGATAATATTCCTGGGTGCCAGCTTGAACACAACGGCCCAGATGGCTTATCTCATGCCAGACAAGCAAGGACAATTGACTCAATACTTTCAATTGATGGCAACAAAGACCCAACTCCCTGCAAGAAAAATTCTGCAGGCCTTGGGCTACATGGCATCTTGCATACTACTAATTCCATATGCCAGACTGCATATGAGGAAACTACAATGGTACCTAAAGAGTGTATGGTCTCAACACTGTCAAAGTTTGGAAACAGATATACCACTAATACGTTGCCTTCAGAAGGAGTTTCGATGGTGGGCCCAAGCTTGTCACCTCAACAAGGGACAGCCTTTAACTCAACCCACAGCCAGGCAAACACTGACAGATGCATCGGATTATGCCTGGGGAGCACACATGGCAGGAAAATGCATTCAGGGCAAGTGGCCTATAGAACAAAGGCATCTTTACATCAACCAAAAAGAGATGCTAGCTGTACAAAATGCCCTTATAGCTTTCAAGGACCTGCTGCGTCCAGGACAACTGCTACTAAAGACAGACAGCACCACAGTCGTGGTACATAAGCAAGGGGGCACCCATTCATATACCCCCTCTGCAGACAAGCAATGACCTTGTGGAACACCGCTATAAACTATCAAGTTCATCTACAAGCACAATTCCTGCCAGGAGAGAAAAAAAACACTGGCAGCCGACTTGAGCAGAAATGTCATGGATCCCCACGAATGGGAATTGAATCCACAAATATTCAGAATGATAGTACAGAAATGGTGGTGCCCGGACATAGATCTGTTTGCATCCCCAAGGAATTGACAGCTATAGAAATTCTGCACAAGGAGTTACCATCCACAAGCATAGAAAGTGGATGCCCTCTCATTCAGCTGGAAGAACCTAACAGTATACGCTTTCCCACCACTGCCTCTTCTTCGAAAGGTACTCCTAAAAGCCAGGCAAGAGGAGCCAATGATGATCCTGATTGCACCAGACTGGCCACGCCAGTGCTGGTTCCCAATCTTAAAAAACTTAGCACAAGGGCCACCCTGGATTTTGCCTCAAATACCACATCTCCTCTCTCAGCACAACAATCGGATACTCCACAGTCAGCTAAGGACCTTACACCTTGCTGCATGGAAGATATCTTAGCCAAGCAAGCAGTGACTCTCTCCATAGCTGTTAAGGATGTCATCCTGGAGGCCAGAAGGCCTAGTACCAGGAAAGCCTATTTGGATAAATGGAAGAGATTCTGTGCCTGGAACCAAGCTCACAGCCTTGACCCTGTTGTGCCAAACATTCCTCAGGTACTACAATATTTGACTGAGATGCTGGACAAAGGCCTTTCCTTCTCATCCATCAAGATCCACGCCTCTGCCATCTCTGCTCATTATAATATGGATCCACCAGTTTTCTCTCATCCTTTGCTAAAACAGTACCTCAGAGGGGCAAAAACCATAAGACCGCCCCATAGAGCACCTGCTCCAACTTGGGACCTCAACTTTATTTTGGAAAAATTATCTTTACCTCCTTTTGAGCCAGCTAGCACAGCAGAATTAAAATATACCACTTGGAAAACTGCTCTGCTCCTGGCACATCAGCACGAAGAGTTTGAGTTACAGGCACTAATGGCAATTGATCCTTTCCTCATTTTCCACCAGGACAGGGTGTCCTTAAGAACTAACCCTACCTTCATGCCTAAGGTGGTTTCATGTGTGTCCCTAAACCAAACTATTCACTTGCCAACCTTTTATCCAAAACCACAGAAGAAAGGGGAGAGACTACTGCAGTCATTGGACATTCACAGGCAGTTACGCTTCTACTTGGACAAAACCAAAGCTTTCAGAAAATCTGAGCAATTATTGGTAGCATATGCTGCAGGAGCACAAGGAAAAGCCATTTCAAAACAGACCATTTCCAAATGGATAGGACATTGCATATGTTTCTGCTACACGCACCATGGAAAACCTGTGCCTTCCAGCATTAGATCACACTCCACCAGGGCAACAGCCACTTCAACGGCCTACCTCAGAGGAGTACCTACCAAGGATATTTTGGAAGCAGCAACATGGAGCTCTGTGCATACCTTCATCAAGCATTACCAGCTGCCTCTATACTACAGATCCAGAGCTAGCTTTTTCTTCTGCGGTGCTGCAGGGCCTTATAGCCACCCCTATTGCAATATAGAACCAGCCACCCTACCGCAGCTTTGGGATTCTACCCAAGTGTAATGACTGCAGCAGTGTAACACGATGAACATAGTACAGTTTTGTACCTTCCATAAATGTAGATGTTCGAGTGTTCACACAGCTGCAGTCCAGGTTACCCTCCCTCCTACCCCACTTTTTTTTTTGTTGATGCATACCTAGGTCATCTACCCTTTACTACCTATGGGGAGCATTTGCTAGTACCTGAACGTTGTTTGCTTTTCTTATTTGTGTTTTACTAGCAATTTGAATTGCCTACCTATTTGGGGGCACCTGACATCTGGGGCAAGAAAAACTGAAGAAAATGGCATCTGCTGCATCTTGTATACCCCTGTCGCACTGACGTCAGGGAGGAGGCGACAACAACCGACGCCGGACCAAGACTTTGGAACTCGGGCCGACTGGGGAACCGCCTGACTGCAGGATAACCCAAGTGTAATGACTGCAGCAGTGTGAACACTCGAACATCTACATTTATGGTAGGTACAAAACTGTACTTTCTCCTGCCTCGCGAGTGGTCCCTCAATCCAACTGTAGTGGTGAAGATTTTTAACTGCTGGGGTCAGCCGTGCTGTGACCTATTTGCCTCACCAACAAGTAAAAACGAAAAAGCCAAGGGAACACGCCACCAACGGAAAGTCCTGCACAAATGCAATACAAACGCTGTAAAAATCCAGAAGTCAGTAGAAATGGAGCAACGATAACTTTGTAGTATAACGTAAGAACTTTTATTTTAAACAAGCACTTTCGGAAGGCTTCGTATCCTTCCTTCCTCAGACAAAAACAAGAAAATAATGAGGGATGTGAAACAGTATGTGGACAATAAAGCGTATCCTAAGCCACCACAAATAGGACAGCCCAAAAATAAAGCTGGGGTGTCTTTTTCTAAGCTAAATAAGAAAACTACTAATAATAGAAACCATGACATGTATCAGTTGGATACCTTTTTGGAGGAAGGTCATAACAGCAATGACCCCCTCTTTGAGGGGGAGGGGGAGGCTGATTTGGATAATGACCAAGACCAAGAACATCTACCTAACGTTATGAGTAATAACAACGGACAACAGCAGAGTGGTATCAGCAATGGGGCTGGACAACCACGGGCAGAATACAAACAGGGTTTTGGACAGGGCCAGAACCATCGACAGAGGAACTTGAGGTCGAACAGCAACCAAATGATATTAAGGAACAAACAGAATCAGAGGAAGAAATAATGAAGGGAATAAGTCAGCCAACTATCGTTTACAGCACGGAGGGGGATTTTAAGATTTTTAATTACACCACCCTCAATATTACCACCGGCATGGCTGACTTTTTCTCTAAAGGACTGTCCTTTGTCCCTGATACCCATATGGACTTGGTTAAAACAATCGTAGATCTGAAACTGTTTGTCCGTAAACTAAACTTGTTGGCTGTATTAGGCAAGAATTCTTCACTTATTAAACCCTTTAGAATAGCTAGTCTATTTAATCCACCCCTAGTCAGCAATCTTAAAATTTTTGAGAAATCTTGTGAATTGGACCTAAGATTTCTGGCTGCTAGTAAAGTTAATAAAAGTAAACACAGTCTTAACATAACAACTGAACAACGCGACTTTATTAAATTATTGCAGGATTGCAACATTCGGGTTATGAAACCCGATAAGGGTAGTGGGCTTATCTTTATGAATCAAGCTGATTACATCAACAAACTATCTACCCATTTGGAAATTGGTCCTTATGAGAAAACTAGCATAAATGAAGTCAATACAGCATACAATAAGATTAGAACTACGGTAGAGGATTTGTTCCTAGAAGATTTAATAGATATTGACATTTACACGTATTTGAACATTGCAGCACCAAGAATGCCATCTTTTTTTGGTGCTCCAAAAATTCATAAATCTATTAATGACCCCCCCTTCAGACCCATTGTTGACGGCAGAGGATCCATTTTGGTGGCTTGCGCCAAGTATGTAGATAGTTTTTTAAAACCATATATTGAAAAAGAAACTCAGATATGCAGAGACTCATGGGGTTTCCTTGAGAACATTAACGAGATACCTTTTGACCCTAACCTAACATTCATGACCGTGGATGTTAAAGACCTATACACGGTCATCCCACAACAACCGGGACTAGACTGGGTCAGGGAGTTTCTTGAGTCAAGAAGAGTGGAACAAAACACTATTTACACAATTGAGACTCTATTGGAATTAGTGTTAAAATATAATTTTTTCACTTTTAATAACGTGATCTACAAACAATCCTCCGGTGTCGCCATGGGATCACCCTGTGGGGGGGCTTTTGCTAATTGTGTTATGGCACAATGGGAAAACACATTACTGTTTAACAACACCTTGTTTAAGGGACATGTCACCTGGTACACTAGGTACCAGGACGACATGTTCCTTTTATGGAAAGGACCTCCGGAAATGGTAATTCCATTTATAGAGGACATCAAAACATTGACTGACTTTCTAGATTTCACATATGAGGTGAACGACACGGAGATTAGTTTCTTAGACATAAAATTAAGTAAAGACATCGAGGCTTTTAGATTCATCAGCAAGATTCATAGAAAACCCACCTACTCTAATGGTTTTCTTCACTTTAGTAGTTGCCACCCTCACCATCAAAAAAGAGCAGTAGTGAAAGGGCAGATGGTGAGGGCGGCACGTATGATTACTAAAGATGAGGACTTTCATGACGAGTGTAGCAACCTGAGTAACATGTTTTTAAATAGAGGATACCCGGATTCATTGATTTTGGAGATTAAATCCGAGGTGGTGTTTAAAAGAGAATCCGGACATTTTAAACCCATATTAAGCAGACAAGACTGGTCCGTAGTAGTCAATCAAGAGATGGCGGTGATGGATGATAGAAGTACTAATGTATCTGATATGGGAGTTAGGTTCTTATGTACGTTCTCTGTGGACCACCATTTTATAAGAAAAATCCTACAGAAGAATTGGGCAAATATAATGGAAGATACACACCTACAGCAATTGTTAGGCACTTCACCCAATATTACTTTTAGAAAAGGGTTTAACCTAAAGGCCTTGCTAGAAAGGAACAACATTACTCCCTTCCAAAGGCTAAAAGGGATGACTAGGTGTGGGTTTTGCAATCAATGCAAATTTATACAAGAAGGGAGTCAAGTTGTAATAAATAGAGAAATACAAATTGATCGGAAACTTTAGTTGCATTTCTAAAGCAGTGGTTTATGTGGCAAGCTGCAGGCACTGCTCGGCTTTCTATATAGGAAAGACCGAGCGGGCATTGCATAAGAGAATTTATGAACACTTGTATGCAATTTCTAGGAACGATATTAATAATGCGCTAGCTTGCCACATTATGGAACATAAAGACCACGTTTTTAACTTCGCTGTCTTGAAGCAAATTAAGGTGGATGCTAATTTAGGCCCATGGCAGATGTTATTGGAAAAAGAAGAACTGCTATGGCAATTAAGGACGGCCGCACACACATACCCGGGTCTAAATGAATCTATTTCTCTGACTTGTATATTAAAACTTTTAGCCTTAAGGAGATAGTATATTATGTCTCAAATTATAGGTGGGGTACAGTATATATAACATTTTTATAGACATATTTATTTATGGGTAAATAATGTAATTTAATGCAACCTAGTTTTATATTTGATTTGTATTTATATGCAAGTTTTTAGGGGTGAATACTATAACATGTAGGGCATTGGTTATTGAACTATTATTTATTATTATTATTATTATTATTATTATCATTATTATTGGTTTCTATCCACTAGATTTTTAGCAATAGTTAATAACAAATAATTTTATTTTGAATTGATAGTTTTATATACAAATATTACTTACAGGTATAAAAAACACCCTGGTGTACATTAGGGACTCCTGTATAGCTTAAACTACCATTATTATGACTTTTATTTTTATATAGGTATATGCACTGGATATATTCAGCTAATAACACCACTCTCGTCCCACTTAACACATGTATTGCCTTACGGGTATCCTTGGATGACAAGGTTTGTTTAATCTCAGGGACCTGAAATAGGGATCGGGGACAAGTTAGACAAATTAATCGTTTACGATGATTGTAGCGACATCATCAGTCCCATTTGTTCAACATGTTTGTAGTTGACCCGAGTATACAGAATTAACACACATAGATTTTTATTATCACTGGGTTTTTAATAATCATTGTTTAATCCAGACACATTTTTTGTTGATAGGTCCATGATAGGGTTGTAGGTATTTAGTGTAGATAGGGTAGGATTAACGCTTTTTAAATGTTACTAGCGACTGTGCGTTAAAACAAGCCGTTTTTATACATTTTTTAAGTAATTTTTAGAAGATCGGTATGTCATCAACCTTAATTGGGAAATTGTTAATGGAATAATTGTCACCCTATTTAATAGGGAGGTTGTTGTAACTTAGTGTTCTGTTTTTGTCTGAGGAAGGAAGGATACGAAGCCTTCCGAAAGTGCTTGTTTAAAATAAAAGTTCTTACGTTATACTACAAAGTTATCGTTGCTCCATTTCTACTGACTTCTGGATTTTTACAGCGTTTGTATTGCATTTGTGCAGGACTTTCCGTTGGTGGCGTGTTCCCTTGGCTTTTTCGTTTTTACTAGTTGGTTTGGTTTTTTAGTTCCATGCCTCACCAACAAACCATACATGCAGCAGCTACTTTGGCCTAATCCCCCCGCAGGGGGAGTCCCTGAAGGACACTCTAATACATGATTGGCCCATGGGACTTTATGCTTTCCCCCTTCTACCTCTGATTCCACACTTTATAAAGAAGGCCATTCGATTGAGAAGCAGAGTAATCCTCATTGCACCCTATTGGCCCTAACAAGTTTGTTTTTCTTTTCTTTGGTCAGTTAGGGCTTGCTGTACCAGAGCAGTGTCCTTCTGTGGGCTTTCCTTAAAGGATTGGACACTGCTGCTATCCTCAAAGCAGCTAGGTGGTCCTCTGTTCACACTTTTACTAGGCACTGTAAGCTGGACTTGGTTTCTAGAGCCTGGGCAGGATTTGGCAGAGCCATCCTCCATGGGTTTGTGGAAGGAGCTTTTTGTCCGCCTACCCTTCCATAGGACAGGAGCTTTTGCAATCTCCCTAATGTCATGAATACAGCAGCATAGGAGAAGGGCATAGTATTGTTTAAGAACTTACCATAACCTTAGATGTCCGTCTCTTCTATATACTGCTGTATAGTTTCCCGCCCAGCCTTCCCCCTCTCACTTGGCTGACTCCTGGAGCACCCATTCACGAGTCTCCAACTTCGGCAGCATTCAGTTCTGAGGTGGATGTGTGCTGATGTCCGTTTTATTCCCGATATCCATTTACAACCGACATCAGAGAAGAAGTGCAGGACGTCGTGTGCACCATAGCAGTAGCATTAAACTTTTTTGTATAACGGTCAGATGTTTAAGAGTTCACAGGAGCAAACTCCCTGATGTCATGAATACTGCAGCATATAGAAAAGGACATCTAACGTTATGGTAAGTTCTTACACAATACTTACTCCGTCTATCCCCTTAAGACAGATTTGGGAAGCATGTCTATGCTTCAACGTTTGCCTTTACCTGGAACACTTTGAGACTACAAAGGGATTTGAATAAGAAATTGTCATTCTCTTTTGGGGTCCGATACTGCCAAGGCTCAGACTTCTTTGACTTCTCAGTTGGCTACCCTACAGGCTGTTACTAATTCGCCCATGTGTCTGATCTCGCATGCAGCTGCAGGCGCCTCAAGGGTGGCGGGTTGAGGCATGCCTGGTTGCTCTTTGATTTTGTGGAGCCATTTAAGTCCTCGTTCATCAGTGCAGCCTTTGCTGGCAGTTGGTTGTTTGGCCCTAAAGTTAGACATACTTCAAATGTGAAAAAGATGGAAAGAGTCTCTGCAGTTGGTGTACATTTTTAGTCATCAAAGATCCTTTTCTAGGCATCAGTGGGGAGGAGGTCAAGAAATGTGATTCAAGAAGTCCCAGGGTCCTTTCCAAGATCCACATTGGAGATTGTTCCCCAGGGGAGGGGGGATGAACTTAAATTCATGACAACGCCCACGCAATAGAGACCACCTGCAGAACCAGGGATTCATTCTCCTATAGATCCTACTGGCACTCCTTAAAGGAGGCCCAGTTGTCCACCTCTGGAGGCAGTTGGGGGTTGTTTATCCTTTCACCCCAGAGAGCGTGGCTAGGTATAAGAAAAGGTACATTGGTGCATAGGATTATCTCCAGAGGTTATATAATTCCCTTTTCCCTACCACCTCTGCCTGTATGAAAAATTCCTGATGATCCACCCAGTCAGAGGAAAGCAGCAGTACGAGAACCACAAAATCTACTAGAAGAAAAGTCATCCAAGAGGTCTCACAAGACCAGATAGAATCTGGAACTTAAGGTTCTTTTTAGTACCAGAAAAACGGGGGACCGAAAAACGTGGGACCAGAGATCAGTTCTGGATTTCTGCAAATTGAACAGTGCAATTCGACATGCACAGTTTTGGATGGTCATATTCAGTCCATTTTGCGTTTTCTAGGCAAAGACAACTGGATGTGTTCGACAGACCTTCAGGATGCATGGTATTATATAAAAATAAACAGACAATCCAGAAGTTATTTACATTTGACCGGCTGGGAGCAAGCCGCTACCAGTTCACAGCACTACACTTTGGCCTCATCCGCAGCACCCTGGGTGTTCAAATGCATAACAGTGGTGGCAGCACACTTAAGACTGCAGGGATTCTGAGTGTTTCCATACTCATATGACTGGCTTATTACGGCCCCAACCAGGTGTCTATTAATAAGAGTGAGATCCATTACTCCAGACTTGCTGTCTTCTGGGGATAACCATAAACTACAAGTCTCCGATACAACAGTCTCAAACACTGGAATTCATAGGAGCAGTTTTCAACATGGTTTCATTGACAGCTTCTCTTCCTCTCTCAAAAGTGCAGACTATCAGATTCCAGGTCAGGAAAATAATGTACAGTATCACAGTATTAGCCCGTTTGATTCAAGTCTTTGGAAAAATGTCAGCGGCCACAATTTTTCCTCTCGAAGGGTTTCATATGAGAATTCTCAATGGTTGTGTGATGATATGGGCAAATGTTAGCATAGCCAGCTGGAGTTTTGTAAAGGATATGTCCTTTGAATATCAAACTGATTTATACAAGATGCTTGTGTTACAAATGTATTAGAACTGTACGTGATTTGTACAGATTTTTGTGCTGAATATTTGTTTGTGAGCTTTGTATTAAAATGCATCAACAGTTTACCCTGCTGGAATGAAAGGAAATGTGCATGTATTATTGCAACTGAATTAAATGTATATGTTTTAACAAAGGATACCAGGACAGCAACGGTTAACCAGCTAGCTTGCTTTAAGAAAAGTAAGGGAAATGTAAATGAGCTGTTAAACCATTAAGACGGCACCCCCACAGTGCTGAATAGGACCGGTGACACTATGTCTGGGAATAAGCCTCTGTTCATTAGCTCAGTAAAAAAAGGGGAAGCCCCATTCGTAAACATTTAGATGTGTATTGTAGCTGCCTATGCTAATTTCCTGTCTCTTTCAAAGGGGAATGCTGTGAGAACTTAGTCAGGTGACCAGATTAAGTCATTCTGCCAGCCCTCTTGGAAATATTTTAGATATCACAGAGAAGTCTCAGAATATTGAGTATTCTGTTTTGGGGAACCTGACTAGAAAGATCCTCACCCACAACATCTTGCCGTGCGGTAGCAAATAACTCAACAAGTGAACAGTAATTCTTAGATTAGTCAGGAATGTAGTGAAGCTTAGTTTAGATATTTTTTTTGTTTGTCTGAGTCTGTCCATCAATGTTCTTTTCAATATTTCCTATTGTCTGAACTCTGGTTTACTGTAAATACGTAGTCATTATTTTCATTTTTTTATTTATTAAATATCTTTAAACTTTTATTGTGGCTGGTCTTGTAGAAAGTGTCTAACCTTTGAGAGTAGTTATATTTATTTGTTGACACTGTGTGGGCCACTCCAGAAGGCCTAGTTGTATTGGTCAGCTGCTGTCATTTGTGTTAGTATTAATACTGCACCGTATAATTGGATTAGTCTGGGCAAAGCTGATAGAGCAGGTAATCTGTTCCAGCCTTTCTCGTGTGAGAGAGAAAATTAAATCTTAGAGTTTGTGTGTCCTCTACTTGGGCCAGGGGCATGAAGCA
Organism: Protopterus annectens; assembly: GCF_019279795.1. Lineage (NCBI taxonomy): Eukaryota > Metazoa > Chordata > Ceratodontiformes > Protopteridae > Protopterus > Protopterus annectens. The sequence goes on along the minus strand of NC_056742.1, from coordinate 310,085,624 downwards.
CTGAGTTCACAACTTGGCTGTAGACCTAACCCTACAGTTGTACCAGTGGGGAGTCTTACTGGGGACCTGGAGGGAGACTGATAGAGACATCCGGACCCAGGGGTGAATGTGTCCCCTCTTTCCTCTTAAGGGAAAGTTTACTTGATGCAGGGAGGTTTGCGTCTGCAAATACTAAGTGTATCCATTTGTATTCCAAGTGCTTGTCCCTCTCCGGTGGCAGTGGTGAGGATTCAGGCTCCTTGATTACTGGCCCAGCATGGGGACATCACATATTAGTGGCAGTGGTGGGCATCACAGAATGTCAGCAACACAATGGTTGATTCTTTATCAACGCATGTCAGTCCAAATAAGAATCTCTCGGGCATGCAGGCGATACCTTTGGTGGTGGTGGATTCATTCAAATCAAATTATTCAAGGTCACCATTCTGTGTTCCCTCAACCCAAGGCTGTAGTGACCATAAATGTTTCCCAGACTGGGGGGGGGGGCACTTCCTGGGGAAGACTGTCCAAGGCATCTGGTCCCCTGAAGATCCCAATATGCATGTCAATATCCTGGAAATAAGAGCTGCCTCTTAGCATTGCAGGCCTTTCAAGACAAGCTCCCTTTCTGGACACGTGTGCTACAGATGTCAGTAGTCTGGTACATAAACAATGGGGAACCAGGTCTTACCCCCTGTGTCAAAAAAAGCCCTCAGAGTGCGACAATAGGCAGTCTCTTCCATCTGCTTTCTGATAGCAATGCACATTCCAGGGAAGTCCAGTGTGATGGTAGACAAATTGAGCAGATCCATTATTCTACCTCACGATGGTCTCTCAAGTGACAGAAATGATTTCCCATCAGTAGGGCCAGCCTTGCTGCAGTCTTTTTGCTTCTCCCTTAAACAAGTGCAGCAGCTTATTTGCCCTGATCCCCCCCCCCTCCCACATGGGTGATCACAGAGGGATACTCTATTTCACGACCTCCCCCCAAGCCTCCTTTATGCTTTCCCACCAACTCCCCCAATTCCCAGAATTTCTGTAGAAAGCTGTCAGGATGAAGAACACAATCATCTCATTGCACCTTACTGGCCTTGCCAGATTTGGTTCTCCTTCCTTTGGCCTCATCTACTTTACCCACCTTGGATTCTGGGCCCAATTCCCTACCTCCTGTCTCTCCTGACAGGCAAGATTCATCCGGATATCTCAAACCTCAAGCTAATAGAGCAGTTTCTCTAATACCATTAATATCCAGACAACAGTTGCTGTCTTCACCTGTCTGTATACTTTTATCTTCCAAGAAGGCTTCTACAAGAAAACTTCATAGGAGTAAATGGAAAAGGTTTTTTTTTTTTTTGGCACACCAGAAACACCTTGTGCAGGACTTGTACAGGAGCTGGTAAAGGGTCAAAGTGTGTTAGAATTTTTGTCAACGATTTTTTAATGAAGGGGGCTAGCTCCTCGGCAATTAGTGTTCAGTTGCCAGCAATTTCCAACTTTCGTATTGGGTTTGAAAATTCTTCCTTAGCTTCATTTATGCTTTGTAAGCCTTTTTTGAGAGGCACTCTCCTGCTGAGGGTACCCTATAAAGACCCTACTCCACCATGGGGTTTAAATCTGGTACTGCAGGCCTTAATTCACTTCCCTTTTGACCCAGTAGCAAAATATCTTAAATTTCTGAACTGGACAACTATTTTTCCAGAGGTCATTGCCTCCGCTAGAAGAGTTTCAGAACTTCAAGCATTGCCTTGTAAACCTCCTTACTTGATTTTTCATAAGGATAGAGTATCATTATGTATCAGCCCTTCTTTCCTTTCTAAGGTGGTGTCAAAATCCAATATTAACCAATCGGTTAATCTGCCAATCTTTCCTAATTTTACGAACAAAGGTGAATACATGTTACATTTATTGGATGTCCACATGGTTACATTTTTACTTGCATAGAGCAAAGTCATAAGAATACATATCAATTTTGTTTCCTTTGCAGATTCTAAATTGGGAGAATCAGTTGCAAAGGTAACTCTAGCCAGATGGCTGACAGATTGCGTATCATTTATCTACAGCAAATTAGGCCTATCCTTACCAAGACCTTAAAGAGCTTATTTGGCTAGGTCCAAGGCTACTTCCTTGCTGTTTCTATCTAGAGCTTCCATGGATGAAATTTGTGCAGTTGCAACTTGGGCCAATCCTCATACCTTTGTTCATTACAAACTCGATCTGGTCTCGAGAGGGAGAGCAGCCTTTGGTTCAGATATGCTCAGGAATACCCTTTCTTAGTCCAACCAGGAATTTATGTAATTGGGGGCTCTGTCCCAACAGTCGAGGATAGAATGAAAACTGACATCATGTAAAGAAGTTATGTACTCACCGTGACGTTTCATCTAATCATTTTTTTCATCTCCCCACCCACTGACCCCCATCCTTTTTTCACTGTTGATTTCTGGAAGAACAAGAGTTTATAAAGACACCATTTTCCATGTTGAGCTCAAGATATTGCTTCTTCTAAGAATTTTATATTAGTACTTCCACTTTGTCAGACAGCAAACAAGATCTGAAGTGTGTGGGGGGTTGGTGTATTGATGGGTGTAAGGTAAGAGCTTGAGAGTTTTTTTTTTTTTTGGTGGCCATGGGCTTAAGTAACTGCAGAGTCAGATCTGAGGATTGGATCTGAACCTAACAGTTCCAGCAGTTGAGGAGGAATGAAATTGGACAGCACAGATGGAATGTTATGGTGAGTACATAACTTTTTTTAATTTTTTGGTATTTGTGTGAAAGATTGCTCTGCTGAAATGGACAGGTGCAGTTTGAGTTGCAGTATGACAATCCATGTCAGAGCCGCTTTAGAGGCTTGATTACTGTTGGGAGATAATGAGGCTATTTCAGAAAGGGAAGCTGACAGGATGAGTGATTTTCCCAGTCTTAACTTTGTTAAACTTTTTAGACTAAATCTCTGATTTTAGTGTAAATGCACACAATCAAAACACTGTGTACTGCTGTAGGAATGAGGCTGTCTTGAGTTAATCAGATGTGTAGGAAGAATAAGCAAATTTTAAACAGTGTGGAACATGCATGATTGACTTTTTTTTTTTTTTTTTTTTTTTTTTTTTTCAAAGCAATTGTACCAGATACTGACAGACTATGACATTCGGTTCTATATGTATGAACTTCTGAAGGTAAGTAGAAGCTTGGTGACTCAGAACTAGTATTCCCTTCTAGATAGATACAGAAATAGAAAAAATAAATTGCAAGAAAATAAGAATTTGACTATCTGCTGGTCTGTGTATCATTGCTCTACAGTCTAGTAATGTGAGGTTTGAATTTTTACACAAGTTTTATTTACGTTTTAGAAAAATTGCTGCTGAAATGCTGATGCTTCGTTTTAAGTGAATCATTTAGAGTACACTGTCCTGCAGGATGAAATTGAAGATGATTCACGACTGCACTGGTTGAAAATATACATATTTTTTTTGGTCGGGGGGGGGGGGGTAGTAGTGAATGCTGCAGCACCAAACTGTTAAACTGGCAAAAGTACTGTAAAGCTTTACACGTTGTTGCCATTTGAATAGTTATCAAGTATGTATTTTATAGCCTGTAGAAATTTTGTTTATTCATCTTTTTTCATTCTTTGTGCTGTTAGCATCTCCATCTAATTATAGCCTTTGATGCTAGAATACTTTTGGAGTCCTGAATAATTTCTGAGGAAAGTTTTCATAAGCACTTCTCAAAGAAATGCTTCATGTCTTACAAGCCACAAGTGCTATAGAAAAAGTTCAAACTGCAAAGTTGTTTAGAAGAAACTAACTCACCTTTACACTGTCCGTGATTTCAAAACTTCATCATATTTGTTTTATTTACCTTTAAATTGTTTGCGTGTAGTTGTAATGGAGGGTTTACCCATGGCTGGTGCTATTGGGTCAGAAGGACAAAACTGACAACCAAACAAAACCAACATGGATAAACCAGCATTAATTAAAATTCAAACTCGATTTATTGCTTTTATGCTATGGAATTCATTTCAAAAGTCCTTTTTAAGTAATGCCCAAATGTATGATGCAATTATTTCTTTAGATTTTGTGATATCCACTGTTAATGGGTTAGAGTTTCACTGCAGTTGTCTTGACTGGGACCTTTTGTCAATTCCTAAACCTAAGGATGTTACCTCCTACCCTAATTTCGGATTTCTACTTAAAGCGCATCTACACAAACTGACCATTTGATGCTTCTGCACATGTGGCTACACCACTTAACTGATGACAACTAAAACTTAGTCCATGTTTTCTGTTAGTATCCCATGCTTATGCTCTCTGCTACATTTAATTCGTTTACGCTAATCCCCCACACTTGTATTCTTCCTCCACTATTCTCTAAACCTCACTCCTTTTCCATCTGTTATATCCCCCATATGTAGCTGATGTACTAGTACATTTGTGTACTCTGCACACACTGTTTATATTTCCTTAGTGTTTTCCATATTGGATTTTTCTAAATTTTTCACTTGAAAAATGTATCAATAACATTTTTTCCTTAAAATGTTTAACTTTTAATATCAGATGTTCTTTTCATCTGTTCCTTAACTAGTGGGTCTCTGATCTGACGTACCTACATTTACTAGACTCTCTGATCCAACTTTTGAGCTCCTCCCTTTACCCCTAATGCCCTGGTCACCCTGCAGTACCTCAGATCGTTTGCCACCTTAGTGTTACAGGTGACGCCATTACAAAATCTGCAGAGTTCTTCAAAGTTTCAGTAAGCCAGTTGTCACACTTAGTCGAAAAAAACACTGTAAGCAGCTTTCCACCAGGTGTTGTCAGTGGAATAACTAACTATACAAAAATAACTCCCCAGGTTTGAAACGGCATGAAGCTGGTGCTGGTATTAACTGTTAAACTTAAATTTGAAAAATAATAAAATGGGAAGCTGTCTACTCAAACAAATCTCTTGAGCTTAGTAAGTCATGAGAATCCAATCCGGGATGTGTTGAATTCACAGTTCCATTATTAGTCGTAGTAGTAATTACTAATAAAGGAACTGCGAATTCAACATGTCCTGGATTGGAGTTTTTATTTGATTACTAAGTTTGAGAGATTTGGGCACACAGCTTTGTATTTTATTTATTTATTTTTTTAAGTTTTTTGTTTGACAGTTAATGCCAGTGCTCGGTTCGTATTGTTTCAAATCTGGGGAGTATTTTTGTATATTCCCTGAGAACACTTGCTGGAAAATGTCTTACAGGGTTTGGGAATTGCTGCAGATGTAAATCCTTCTCGTAGAGCTTTGGGGTGTAGTGTTCAATTACACTGAGGGCAATTTCTTTGTACTTTTTTATAGTTTTATCTCTTCTAATCACCTTTTCCTCCCTTCAATTTTCTTAAATTTCTTTTGCGTTAGGGTTATAATTTTTTCCTGTTTCTGCCATTTGATAGCTCTCTGTACCATTGTTGGTAGATGTTCTTTGTGTTTCACTCTGAGTCATCACACTTGGGTTATCTGCCTGCAGGTAGCCCCCAGTCGGCTCGAATAGCAGAGTCTTGGGATTTCTGCGTTGGATGCTGTTGCCTCTTCCATGACGTCAGGGGTATAAAACATGCAGCCGACGCCATTACATCAGCTTTTCTTGCCGTGCAGGTGCCCGAAGCAGAAGCAATTCACAAGTGCCGGTCCGCAGCTACTTGAAAATTTTGTTTTTAGGGTTTCGAACCAAGTCTTCTAAAGCTAAGTACCCAGTTGGGGATTCTTTTTTCTTGCTTTAACCGATGTCAGAAAAAGTTAACAATTGTCTTGCCTGTGGAAAGCAAATACCTCAGAGATTTTCATTCTTACTGCATCACCTGTTTAGGCCCAGACCACGACGTCCCTCACTGTCTGTTTTGTGCCTTGTTTAATGCCCAAGCTATTCGTCATCAGGCTATCTTTGTTGCTAAATTTTTTCGCTCTCTTTTTCCGTATTCCGAAATGGCTTCGGTAAGCCATCCGACTACCGATCTTCCCAAAAAACATAAGGATAAAGACAGAGACGGACCACATAGGTCCAAAACTGCTGACGGCGCTTCCGTTAAGCTAGTCACCAGTCCACTGGTACTCGGTGAGGCTCTTTCGTAGCCCTTGATACCCGTTTTACAGATTTGCAGGCCTCTGCTGAGACCCATTTGGAGTCCGTAATGCCGCGAGATTCTTCGATTATGGAACCTGCAGATGTCTCTACCTTGGATGTATCCGGAGCTGATGTGCAGGCACCGGCTTCTGAGGGTGTATTCCGACCTTCCGATTTTCATATTAAACCGACTACTTCGTTTCATACTGAAACAACTGAGTTTCTCAGGCCCAGAGTTCGCACTATGCCTAGAAAACAGACTACCAAAAGCGCATGCTCAAGCTCCCATGCCACAGAAACAAATGCTTAGAATGGCTGAAGACCTTATAACTCTAATTAGGGGAAGTCAGCCTTCCCCCTCTAAAAGGCAAAGAATTGATTTTCCCTTCTGTTTCAACAGACCACGAGTCCAGTGACTCTGATCCTTCTGATTACCAGGACATGCACTTATCTACCTATGAGTATTCAGATGCAGAGGATTCCATTCCCTCTTCCTCCCCTCCAGAAAACTTTTCTTTTGGTGAAACCTTGCATACCTTGAGAGCATTTCCGCTGGGAATGCCAGGACTAACCACAGTCCAAAAAGAGACTCTTGAGAATTTTTAGATTTGCCTCAGCACAGGCCTGTAGCTATACCTCCTGTCCTGGAGACTGTAGATGATGATTTCATGGAATCCAGCCTTACTCCTGATACTTGACCACCAGCTCCTAGAAAGCCTGACAGGTACTACAAGGGAACCTGACTCTCAAATTTCTCTTTAGGTCCCTGGGAAATGGTCTCTGGATCCGTAGTGGGATTCTTAAAGATATTAAGGCTACTACAGCCAAAAATTCTACCCCTTCGGGCAGGGATTCGAGGGCTTTGGACAGATGGGGCAAGAAGGTATATAAACCTCTGCAACTCTTGCCATCAGGGCTTTAAATTGCCAGTTTCACATGTTGAAGTACCAACAGCATATTATGGAACTAATTAAACAAAAAATGTTGTTGCTTCCAGATTTTGTAGAAGAAAAAGATTTACAAGAGTTAATGCATTCTGCAAACCAAGTCAGTAAACATACTTTGCAGTGTGGTTTTGATGCCTTAGGAGCATCTTGCAGGGTTGCGGTCACTGGGTCTGTACTGTGAGAAGGCATGCCTGGCTGAAGGAACAAATCTTGCCAGACCATGTCAAAGCAAAATTACCAGATGTTCCATTAAACCAGGAACGTTTGTTTGGCACAAAAGCAGAAGAGGTTCTTAAAAAGATGGAGGAAAAAGCTAAATCTATGCAAACTGTTAAAGATTTCTTACATGTATAGCCACCTAGATTCAGTAGGGATTGGCCTTCAAAAAACTGGTCCTTTCCAGTCCCTACCAGGTGGTCTCAGCCCAAATCCAGGGGCAACAGACCACCAAGGCTACAGTCTCAGGGTACACGGATATCTAAACAATGGAGAGCTCCCCCCTCAAAAACAGGGAGTGATAAGCCCCACCCCCTTATGGAAAAAATTCACAATGACTTATCTATCATCCTTCCCAGCCATGCCCAAGTACTTGCACCCCTAGGAGTAAAACTCGCCCGGCATGCAAAAAACGGGATTCCATTACCCAGGCCCGATGGGTCCTAAATATTGTATCCCAGGGATACAGAATCTACTTCCACTCACTGCCAAGCCCCTAAGCGGGTTGCCAGACTTTCCTCCAAACTAGTGGGCAGAGGCTCAAAAGCAAGTACTTTCTCCTCTCAGTATCAGGGCTATTCAACCTGTTGCAGTAGAGCAGAGAGGACAGGGTTTCTACTCCAGACTGTTCCTGGTGCCCAGAAAAGAGGGCTCTTGGCACCCTATCCTGGACCTGTCCATTCTCAACACCTTCCTGGTGGTCCCAAAATTCAAAATGCTTACACTACAGCAGCTGCTTCCTATGCTAGCCAAGGACTCCTGGCTAGTCGCCCTAGACCTAAAAGAAGCTTATGTGCACATCCCCATAAGGGAATCTTGCAGGAAATATCTACATTTCAGGGCAGGCTCTATGCATGATCAGTTATCTGCACTTCCCTTTGCCTTATCTACTGCGCCCAGGGTATTCAGAAAGTACCTGGCTCCAGCCATTACATACTGCAGGCAGAGAAAAATTCAAATTTATCCATACTTGGACGATTGCTTGATTCAGGCGGACTGTCAGGAATTGCTACTTTAGCATCTGGCATTTGTAAAGAGACTTTTAACTTCTCTGGGGTACACCATCAAAGAAAAGAAATCCCATCTGGTGCCCAGCCAAAAGATTGTATTACTGGGAGCAAGCTAGAACACAACTTCCCAGAAGGCATTCCTCACTCCAGAAAAGCAGGTTTATTTGACAAACTACTTCAAACTAATGGCCACCAGAACCAAGCTATCTGCAAGAAAAATACTGCAAGCCCTAGGGTTTATGGCCTCATGCGTTCTACTAATTCCATATGCTAAACTGCATATGAGGAAACTTCAGTGGTACTTAGTCTCTGGTGCCAACATTCTCAGGACCTTAAAACAATTATTCCCATCATCCCTTGTCTAAGGGCAGGGTTCCTTTGGTGGGCAGAGGCTTGCAACCACAACAAGGGACTCCCTTTCGCTGAACTCCTCGCCGCCCAAACCCTGACAAGACGCATCAGACTGTGCATGGGGGGCTCACATGGCTGGCAAATGCATTCAAGACAAATGGAACCCAGGACAAATTCACCTACATATCAATCAAAAAGAAATGTTAGCTGTAAAGAATACTCTTGACTGCCTTCAAATACCTTATCATTCCAGGACAACTCTTGATAAAGACTCACAACACCACATTTGTGGTACATAAACAGGGGAACTCATTCCTACCCACTCTGTAGGTTAACCATTGCCCTGTGGAACACAGCCTTGAGCAGCCAAATGCCACCTGCAAGCTCAGTTCCTGCCAGGCAAACAGAATTCACTGGCAGACTACTTAACCAGAAGTCTACTGGACCCACACAAGTGGAAACTGGAACCCAACTCATTCAAACTTCTGACCCACAGGTGGGGGACACCAGAGGTGGACTTCTTTACCTCCCCCAAAACCATCAATTGAGCAAATTTTTGCACCAGAAATCCCCACAAACAAGTATGGAAAGTGGATGCCCTATCCTTTACATAGGAAAACCTCTCAATTTATGCCTTCCCCCTCTGCCCGTCCTCTCAAGTACTACTCAAGATCAAACGCGTCAAACCAAGGACAATCCTTATTGCACCCGACTGGCCTTACCAGCACTGGTACCCACTCCTACACAGTCTGGCAACAGTGCCACCCTGGCACCTACATCAGACCCCCTCCCTGCTGTCCCAGCAGGAGGGACAGATTTTGCATCCTCTGCTGCAAACCCTGAAACTTGCAGCCTGGCTTATTCCCTGAATACACCCCCAGCAACCCTCAGCAAATAGGTGCTGAACATCATCCTTGAGGCCAGAAGGCCTAGTACTAGGAAATCCTGTTCAGAAAAATGGAAAAGATACTGTTCTTGGAGCCAGTCTCAAGGAAAGGACACAGCCGTGCCCACCTTACATCAAATCCTTGATTACGTAGCAGAGCTGCTCCACAAAGGCCTATCCATCTCTTCAGTTAAGATTCATGCCTCTGCCATCTCTGCTCATCCTAATACTGAGCCACCTCTTTTCTCACCCTCTGGTCAAACAGTTCCTGAGAGGAGCTAACAATTTAAGACCCCTGAGGAGAGCTCCCACCCCTGCCAGGGACCTTCTCTTTGTAATAGAGAAGCTCACGCTGCCCCCTTTTGAACCTACTGCTACAGCACAGTTAAAATTCCTCTCTTGGAAAACAGCCTTACTTCTAGCCATCACTTCAGCAAGAAGAGTGTCTGAGTTACAGGCACTAATGGCTGTGGAACCCTTCATTATTTTCCATGCTGACAGGGTTTCCCTCAGGACTAACCCATCTTTTATGCCGAAGGTGGTATGCATTGTGGCTGTAAATCAGTCCATCCATTTACCAACCTTTTTCCCTAATCCTCTGAATAAAGGGGGAAGGATCCTGCACTCTTAGGGCATACACAGACAACTCAGGTTCTACCTTGGCAGGATTAAGCCTTTCAGAAAGTCTGCCAGCTGATAGTCAGCTTTGCTACAGGGGCAGAGGGCAAGGCCATTTTAAAGCAAACCATTTCCAAATGGATAGCACACTGCATTCATTTCTGCTACAAACACCATGGAAAACCTACCCCACAGAGGATCAGAACTCATTCCACTAGGGTTACCTCAACCTCTACAGCATTTCTCAGGGGAGTCCCTGCCAGGAACATGCTGGAAGCTGCAACCTGGAGTTCTGTACACACCTTCATCAAGCATTACCACTTTGTCTGTCTTTTCTAAATCCAGAGCTGGATTTGCCACAGCAGTCTTACAAGGCCTGCTAGCCAGCCCTATTACTTGACTGCCTCCACCCTTAATCAGCTTTGGGAATCAACCCAAGTGTGATGCCTGCAACAGTGAAACACGAAGAACATAGTACAGTTGTGTACACTTACCATAAATGTAGATGTTAGAGTGTCTTCACTTTTGCAGTCCTGGTTAACCTCCCTCCAGCCCCCTGACTCTTCTATGCTTTCTGCCTATCTTCTTTTTGGCCATATCTTATGGCTGTGGTATTTGCTTTTTACCGGAGGTGTTCCACACCATGTAATTGCTTCCTATTTTGGAGGCTCCTGACATCTGGGGTAAAAAAAACGAATGTAATGGCGTCTGCTGCATGTTTTATACCCCTGACGACCTGACGTCATGGAAGATGTGACCGCATCAGATGCAGAAATCCCAGTGGTAAGTGTTATGATCAATGACCCCTTGATCAAACAGATCTTTTAATGCTAAATCAATCTTCGTATACGAGATGTTGATTTCATTGATAGAAACTTTGCTGTATCTGGTATTCGGGCCGACTGAGGGCTACCTGTAGGCAGATAATACAAGTGTGATGACTGCAACAGTGAATACACTATGGTAAGTGTACCCAACTGTACTTTTCTTTCTCCTTTCTTCTTTTTTTCTTTCTACTCGTTAAAGGATAATTCCCTTACTCTACCATTTTAAGTTTTGTTCCTTCTCTTTTAACATTTTTTGTGATTATGGCGGACAAAACCCACTGGGTTTAAAACATTTACTTCTGTGGGCAAAAGTTCCCCAATTCTGATGCCCACTGAGTGAGTTTGTCTGGGTATGTTGCACTGAAACACACAAATCCAAATGCTGGACCACAAAGGGCACAAAACTGCTGGCTGGTAAAGAGTAAATTTTATTTAACGCTACTGAATTTACACATGCGTTTTCGTCCAAATAACTCTGACGACTTCCGAACTAAAAAAAACCCGTTCCACTTAGGTTAATTTATACAAGCATCAATTAAGAAAATTAATGAACTACCAAAAATTTCAAGAGCCAGGCATAAAAAACAAAAAGGACATTGAAAATAAACTGAAATATCTAGCTAATGTACTGCTTTAAAGTAAGAAACTTGATAACTAGAATTGATAAAAATATGATGTATGTTTAAAAATATACACAAGTGTCACATAATGACCTAGATATATATTATATATATATATAATTCCCATGGACTGAAATTGGTATAATTAAAACAACCATGTTGAAATATAAAGGAAACATAGAATCCTAATTTAGCTGCCCTCAGTTTGAGTAGGGGCACAAGTGAAATATGATCATTAAGACCTGGAGATTTGTCAGATTCCAAAAATAACTGCCAATAAGTTTCTCTGTTTTCCAATTTATGTTCCCAGGGTCTGCCTCTGGGTTCCTTAGATAGTTTCTAACAAAGAGAGAGAACTTAGCATTGCATGATAAAGTGTGTTTATACAATGCATTGTTGACATTACACCTAGTGAGAATTTCTCATAATCATCATCTTTCGGCTGTTCCCATTAGGGGTCGCCACAGCGGATCATCTGTTTTCATTTCTTCCTGTCCTCTACATCATGCTCTTTCACATCAACCACCTGCATGTCCTCTCTCACTACATCCATAAACCTTATCTTAGGCCTTCCTCTTTTCCTCTTACCTGGCAGCTCCATCCTTAGCATCCTTTTCCCAATGTGCCCAACATCCCTTCTCAGCACATGTCCAAACCAACGCAATCTCTCCTGTCTTGCTTTGTCTCCAGACTGTCCAACCTGAGCTGACCCTCTAATATACTGATTCCTAATCCTGTCCATCCTAGTCACACCCAGTGCAAATCTTAACATTTTTAACTCTGCCACATCCAGCTCTGACTCCTGCCTTTTTTTGTCAATGCCACCATCTCCAACCCATATAACATAGCTGGTCTCGCTACCCTCTTGTAGACCTTCCCTTTCACTCTTACTGGTACCCGTCTGGCACAAATAACTCCTGACACTCTTCTCCACCCATTCCACCCTGCCTGTACTCTCTTCTTCACCTCTCTTCCACACTCACCATTACTCTGAACTGTTGATCCCAAGTACTTAAACTCATTCACCTTTACCATCTCTACTCCCTGCAGCCTCACCATTCCTCTACCCTCCCTCTCATTTACACACACATTCTGTTTTAGCCCTGCTGACCTTCATTCCTCTCTTCTCTAAAGCATATCTCCACCTCTCCAGGGTCTCCTCAACCTGGTCCCTACTCTCACTACATATCACAATGTCATCTGCAAACCTCATAGTCCATGTCTGATCTCATCTGTCAACCTGCCCATCACCACTGCAAATAAGAAAGGGCTCAGTGCTGATCCTTGATGTAATCCCACCTCCATCTTAAACGTATCTGTCACTCCCATCGCAGTCCTCACCAATGTCACACTACCCTTGTACATATCCTGTACCACTCTTGCATACTTCTCCGCCACTCCCGACTTCCTCATACAATAAATACCACAACTCCTCTGTAGTCACCCTGTCATATGCTTTCTCTAAGTCCACAAAGACACAATGCAACTCCTTTTGACAGTCTCTCTATTTCTCTAACACACTCAGAGCAAACATTGCATCTGTAGTGCTCTTTTCTGGCATGAAACCATACTGCTGATCACTAATCACCTACCTTCTTAACCTAGCTTCCACTATTCTTTCCCATAACTTCAATTTGTATGATCATATATTCTAAGTTTGAGCTGTCTGTCTTGCAAACGTAGAAACTGTCACTGCATCCACAGGTGGCTAAATAGACCAGACCCTGGGAATTACAGTTGGTGCAAGTCTTAGCAGTTAAAGTTTTTTGTCTATATGGTAATGATACCTGTTCCTTGTTTACAAAAGAAAATTGGTTGCAGGCACCACATTTGAAGGTACCCTTCTTTCTATGAACAAACACATAATCATGTCCTACCATCTCAAGCATGTTTTAAATATTTTGCCCCTTCCTAAAGACTACTTTGATGGTTTTACCTTTTAAATTAGATAAATCAGTAAAACTTGAAAATTTTTCCTATTCTTTTGATACTATATTCTTAATGTGCTGGGCATTAGAACTGAAGTTGGTAACAAATGCCCTGTTGTAACCTGTCTTACTGGAATACATACAGCCATGTTTATTGGAAAAACTACTTCCCATACCTAGAGTGGGCCTGTAAATAGTTTTCCTACCATGTGTAACTTCTGTCCTGATAGTTAATAAGCTCAGTGGGGTAACCTTGTTCAGAAAACATCTGTTGCAACACAGCACATTCAGAAAAATAATCAATCAGAGGTCATACGACAAATGCATACAAATTGACCTTTGATGATGCCTTTTTTCTGATAAGGATGTGTGCTGCTGTAAATGATGTGTTGGAGAAAGTATGCTTTCTGAAAACAGATTTAAAACCATAGTCAGTTTTCTGTAACGTAACATCTAAATAGTGGATAGTAGAAGGATTGGCTTGATGAGTAAACCTAAAAAAAAATCAGTAGTTTGATTAAGGTAGGAAAGAAAATCACTCAAGATCCTCACCCCCTAACCAAAAAATACAAATAGTCAACAGTTAATGCAGGTGGTGATGAGAAAAAAAAACAGTGACCCTCTTAAAGCGCAACCTTTGAGTGGATGGGAAACAACAAATTTGTCCCAGGGGTTCCAGTTGTGTTCCTCATTGACATGGGAGACAGGTGCTGACTGCGGTTTCTTTTTGGGGATAAACTCTTGTCCAGGCTTATAAGCCCCCCCCCCCCACACACACACACAGATATATATATATATATATATATATATATCTATATATATTTATTTGTGTGTTTAGTTCCTTATACTCGTAACTGTTTATGGCCAGTCAGCAAACTCCTTCTGAGGTGGCTCAGGCAAGATGGAGAATTGTGGGTAGGGGATGAGTCGGAACTCTTGAATCCAATACTTTGGCACAAGGTGCTGAGGTTGGATCCGACTACCGACATGTTGAACCAGACGAAAAGACATGGATCTATCATTTTTGTGAGTTGCGTCTGTAATTTCTTCCAAATCTTGCATGAAAGTTCAGTTTGTTGACCTCAACAGAATTTGTTACTCTAACTCTAGACCTACAGATACTTACTTCTACATTTCTGTAGACAAATTCATTTACCAACCTTCTTTTCTAATCCAGAGAACAAAGGGGAGTGAATACTGCACTCCTTAGATGTGCACAGATGACTTAGATTTTATTTGGACAGGACTAAACCTCTAAGGAAATATTAACTGCGGGTTGCATTTGCTGCAGGGGCAGAGGGGAAGGCTATTTCAAAGCAAACCATTTCTAAATGGATAGGCCATTGCATTAATTTCTGCTATAAGCACCATGGAAAGCCTACCCCACAGGGTATTAGACGACATTAAACTAGAGCTGCATCTATCTCTACAGCCTTTCTCAGAGGTGTCTCTAGCAGGGACATCCTAGAAGCTGCTACCTGGAGTTCTGTTCATACCTTCACCAAGCATTACCATTTGCTAATTTTCTCTAAATCCAATCTAATTTCCACCTCCCATCCATAGCTTTGGGAATTTACGCAAATGTGATGACAGCAACAGTGAAACACGAAGAAAGTAGTCAGGGA
>NC_056742.1:309960100-310070029 GCF_019279795.1 Protopterus annectens | reverse complement strand
ACTGCTTTAAGAAGGGATGAGAAAAGATTGGTGGCTCTGTATTGTATTGATTTGTCTTCTCTAACTTTGGAGGTAAAAGCACCCCATTGCTTTGACCTGTATGAACTTTGCGCCTGGGATCTGCCTCTAGGGTGTTTGGATCTGCCCCATTGAGGTCTGTCTGACTCAGAAAAGGACCAATTCTTTGTAGGCCAGTGTCTACTAAACCTAGGTGGCTGTACTTGTAAAATGTCTGACAGTTTGCATAGATTTAGCTTTGTCCAGCATTTTCTTTAACAGCTCTTCCGCCTTAACACCAAACAAAGTATCATGCTCTAAAGGTGCATCTAATAATTTAACTGACATGATCAGGCAGATTTTGTTCCTTTAACCAAGCATGCCTCCTAATTACAGAACCCATAACTGCGGCCCTGCAGGAGGCCTCCAAAGAGCCAAAACCACATTGCAAAGTATGCTTTCCAACTTGTTCAGCTGCATGCAATAAATCCTGCATTTCCTTGTTTTCTGCACATTCAGAGTTTAACAACATTTGTAGCTAAGGTAGCAGATGTGTAAACCTTTTTTCCCCATCTATCCAGTGCCATAGAATCTCTCTGAGGGGGTAGGGTTTTTGGCAGCGGAAACCTTAACTCCTTTGGGACCTTGTGAAAGTTTCTTGGTTTGCAGCATGGTTTTTAAAAGGAATTTGAGAGTCTGGAACCCTGTAATATCTGTCAGGCTAAACAGGAGCTGGAGGGAAAGAGTCAGGGGTAAGACCAGACTCAGGTTAAACACATCTACAATGTTTAACACAGGTGGAATGGCTAGTGGCCTGTGTTGGGGTAGTAAAAGGAAATCCCTGAGCCGCCTCTTAGATTCCGAAAAATTTTGGCTCTCCCAGTGGAAATGCTCCATGTTATGTAAGGTTTCCCCAAAAGAATAGTCCTCTGGAGGAGACGCTGAAGGTATAGATTCTTCAGCATCAGAATCCTCATTAGGGGGGAAGAGAATATTCCTAATCAGAAGAGGAATCGGAAGAAATAGAAATCTGATCTCAAGATTCATAGTCTGTCTCTTGCCTAGGCCTCTTATCAGGAGGGGGATGGGAACCTCTGATCAAGGTTATCAAGTGTTCTGCCATTTTGAGCATCTGGTTTATGGGCATAGAGGCCTGTCCACGTGGCTCTTGAGTTTCTTTGCTTTAGAAGGTGCTTTAGTCTTTGCCTTTGAAGCTGAAGTCGGTTTGATGTATAGATGTTTAGGTCTGAATACACACTCAGAAGCCGGTGCCCGCTTAACGGCTCCGGGCCCATCTGAAGGAATAGTATTTGAGGCTCCAATACCTTGAGTTTCCAGTGGCATGGCCGACTCCACGTGGGAGTCGGTAGCGGCCTGCTATTTTAAAGTAGTGGGCATCAGGGGCTGTGAAAGCACCTCGTTGAGAACCGGCGACTGGCTTAGGAGAAGCTTTGTCGTCAGTTTTGGGCCTCTGTTTATCTCTCTCCTTTTCTTTTTTTGTGAACTGTGGTAGTCGGATGGCTATCCGACACTCCTGGTTAATTAAACCGGCTTCCAAAATAGTTTAAAGCAAAATCATACCGACGCTTAATAGTGCGTTGGTTAACTCTAGCACAAAACCGACAGCCAGAAAAGTTGTGATCTGGGCCTAGTCAAGGAATACACTAAGAATGAAAGTCCTTATGAGGTGTTTGCTTTCCACAAGAAATACTATTATTTACTTTTTCTGACATCGGTCTGGAGCAAGAAAAAAATTTCTCCAACGCGGGGTTCTTAGCTTTATTGAAGAATTCGGGTATGAAACTCTAACACGAAAATCTCAGGAGTCTGCCGACCGGAACTTGCGATCTACTTCAGGCACTGCGCAGCAAGAAAGACTAAAGAAAATTGCGTCTGCTGCTTCTTTTATACCCCTAATGACCTGATGTCAGGGAGGGGGCGACGTCAGCTGACTCAGGACCCAGGACTTTGGAATTCAGGCCGACTGAGGGCAACCTGCCAGCAGGATTACCCAAATGTAATGACTGCAACAGTGAAACACGAAGAACATCTTATCTGAAGTAGTTAACTTCATTTGTGCATCAAACTATGGGTTATCGGATCCATATCGGATCTGAGCTGGCAGTTTCCAGCAGCTAAGATCCGAACTCCAAGCCCCTCCCCCTTACCCATAACTCCCTGCCATCCTTTCCTGACGTCAGATCTAGTTTGCCGCGGTTTGAACAGCAGCTTGATCAATCCTTTTTTTTTTTTTTTTTACTTAAGTTTGGGTGATTCTTGTATGTTGGAACTAGTTTAGTTTTAGCTTTAGAGTGTTCCCTCGGGTTTTGCGTTTCCTCCCCCTTGATTCTTAGAGTGTTAGGGTGTGTTTGTGTGTGTGGTCTCAGGGCCTAGTGCTTGTGTTTTAGTTAAATGTCTGAGGCCTCCATGACGTTCTTTTCTAAATGTACCGAGTGTGGCCATAAACTTTCCCCGGCTGATGGCCATACTCTCTGCGTTTTATGCCTTGGGGTTGAACACCTATCTTCTGGCTGTACTATTTGTGCAGCGTTCAACTGCAGGGTACCGGGACCGGAGTTCGAAGCTGATCCTGGTGGGATTCCTGCCCCCGGACTCTGCTTCCGCCTCTGGCCCCTCCGTGGTTCCTGCCGCGGCAGCATCCACGGACCCTTCCCCTGGCTGGCACTCAACCTCCCTCTTCAGGCCAAGAGGGTAGGGAAGCTAGGAGGGAGAAGCGCCGCGAGAAACACAAGCGGCAGGCCGAGGCCTCTGCGTCTGCCCCGTCGGCTAAGCGGGTGTCTCCCCCTGGACGGCCGGGCCTTCTCCTTCTCGGTCCCGTTCTCCCTGCTTTTCGCTGGGGCCGGAGGAGGAGACCCGATCTCCCTCGAGGTCGAGGCGGCACTCCCGTCCCGCCTCAGTGGCCTCTTCCAGGTTGACCAGAAGCCTGGCGGATGCAGACTTGGACTGGATGATAAGGTTCCTCCAGGCCCAGCTGCAGATGGGAGTGCTCCTGCCCCCCCCCCCACTGGGGGGGAGCTCGACCCCCCCCTTTTTTGCCCCGATAGCTCCTTCCCCGACACGCTTCCTGGGCTCGGGGTCTTCGGAGCAGAGTAGCATTGGAGCCGGTGGGGTGTCGGGGCCGGTAGTCTCGGGTACTTCGCCGACAGTACCCTCGAGTCTGTCTGGTCCCTTTTCTACGGATCCTAGCTCTCAGAGCAGAGAGCTGAGCTTGGGATCCGAAGCGGTCAGTGTGCCTTTGGTTCCGACTAGGTTGGAGCATACTGGCCCTTCGGATCAGACTGCTTTGGCTCCGGCCCCAATCTGCCCATCAGATCCGATGGAGAGTAGGCTCTCTGATCCTAGGGGGAGCGACTCTCTGGCCTTTGACGTAGAGAGGGTTCTGTTGATGGAATCCAGGCCCCCGGCCTTGGCTTCGGCTCCACCCTGCACTCCCTCGCAGATGGGTCCGACTTCCATCACCTTGCCCCAGGGACAGCCTGCTCAGTTGTCCCAGGTAGTTCAGTTGTTGGAACAAGATATGGCTGGTGAGGCCTCCTCACAGCCCCCCTGCGGGGGTCCCTCACAAGCGCAAGTGCAAAAGGAGGCACTTGGACTCCCCCGAGTCTTTGACTGAGGACACTGACTTGGAAGAAGGTGAAGGCACCCCAATATCACCCCCGAAGACGTCTCATTTGGAGACATCATGGAGTTGCTCAGGATCCGGTGGGGGGGGTGGTCTGCCCCAAAGCCTACCTCGGACGATTCCGTGTTCCTGGAGGCATTTGAAGCAGGCCCGTCTACCTCTTGTGTGCCCCCTCCGGCAGATCCGCTGGTAGATCTGATCACTACCAGGGCTTGGAAGGAGCCAGACACTGTGGAGCCCGTCTCTAAGAGGCCTGACAGAATTCTCAGCCCGCCTTTGGACAGGTCTCATTGGAGCAAGGGAACCCCTGTAGATGCCATGTTGGTGGCGGCTGCCAATAGGGAACTGGCCCAAGAGAGTCCCTCTGTCCATCCCCCTGACAAGGAGTCCCGGGCGATGGACCGTTTGGGGAAGCGGATGTTTGCTTCAGCCACCTTCTCCATAAGGTCGCTGAACTACTTGGTACATGTCATACGGCTCCAGCGGGATCTTATCAAAAAATATGCCGGGTCGCCCCCAGAGTCAATGTCAGCAGAGGACAAACAGGTGTATTTGACCCGAATGGCCACTCTCTGGTCGATTTCCAATACCTTAATGCGGTTGCTGTCCCATGCTACGGAGGGGGCCGCTAGAGCTAGCGAAGCGGGTGTTGTACTAAGGCGACAGGCCTGGCTCAGCCTCTGATTTCGCGGAACCCTTCAAGGAGTCATTCGCTAATGCCCTGTTTGGTTCTGCCCTTTTTGGCAAGACCGTACGTGATACCTTAGTCCAGAGCGAGAAAGACGGGAAGACGACGTCTGCCGTCGGAGTCTGCTTCTCTGCTCCCCAGAGGTCCTTCTCGAAGAACCAAAAGGGACAAGATGTGGTTCCTAAAGTCTCAGCAATCTCGTTTTGCTCCGGACTCCCCGTCCTTCAGAGGTAGAGGAGGAACAGGGTGGACGCCGCCCTAGAGGCAGAGGGGGCCCGAAGAACTTTGGGTCCAGAGAACCTTTCTCTGATCGGCCCACGCAGCAACCCTGAGGGGTTACCAGACTGCTCCACTCTGGAGGCAGTCGGGGGGCGCTTCTCGAAGCACCTAGCAGCTTGGGAGTCCATCACGACAGATCGCTGGGTACTTCGGATCCTATCCAGAGGCTACGAGATTCCGTTTCTCCATCCCCCACTCAGATCCAGATTCCTCCCTGATGTCCCACCCTATCAGAGGGAGGCCGCAGCTACAGAAATTTGGCAGCTGCTAGGAAACGGAGCGATCCAGCACATCCCCCCAGACCAGTACGGATCGGGTTTTACTCCAGCTTCTTGGTGCCAAAAAAGACGGGGGACTTGTGGCCAATCCTCGACTTATCCCTATTGAACCTGGAAATAGCCAAAGAAAAGTTCCGGATGGTCACTCTTCAATCCATTCTCCCCTTTTTGCAGGAGAACGACTGGATGTGCTCCATAGACCTCAAGGATGCGTACTACCATATCTTAATGGACAGACGATCCAGGAGGTTTCTCTGCTTCCGGCTAGGAGCCAGTCACTGTCAGTTTAGGGTCCTCCCCTTTGGTCTCACCACAGCCCCCAGGGTGTTCACCAAGGTGTTAGCGGTAGTAGCGGCCCACCTGAGACTGCAGGGAATTCAGGTCTTTCAGTACCTGGAAGATTGGCTCCTGACCGCCCCCACACGGTATCTACTCTGCACAGCCAGGAATTTCTTCCTTCGCTTAGCTCCCCGGCTGGGGATCACAATTCACGCTGGGAAGTCATCCCTTCTCCCGACTCAGGTCGTAGATTTTATCGGAGCCAGGGTAGACACAAACCAGCTCTTAGTTTTCTTAACCCCGGGACCGGTTGCGATCCCTAAAACTACATGTGCGGGCCATTCTTCATTGTCCGACCCCTCCGGCGGAACTGGTCCTCAGGGCCGTAGGCTCATTGGCGGCTACCATCAATCTCCTTCCCATGGCACGCCTAAATATGAGAATTCTGCAATGGACACTCCCAAGTCCAATGGTCCTTCCTACGTTTTCCCCTAAGCCATCCTGTCCCTCTCAGCAGGGTTTGCAGTAGTGCCCTCTTATGGTGGCTCTCGTCTCCGGACCTCCAAAAGGGGCGCCCCTTCTCTGTCCCCTCCCCTAGCCACGGTGACCACGGATGCCTCTCGCCTCGGGTGGGGGGGGGCATTGTTGCGGCAGGACCGTCCAAGGCACGTGGAACCAGATGGAGACCTCACTGCATATCAATGTCCTGGAAAAGAGGGCGGTGCTGTTAGCATTGCTGTTAGCGTTGCAAGCACTTCAGAGCCTTCTTCCCGTCGGGACGATTGCGATCCAGACTGACATCATGTCGGTTGTCTGGTATAGCAACAAACAAGGGGGAGCCAGGTCCTATCCACTTTGTAGAGAGGCCATGAGAGTGTGGGAATGGGCGATTTCCACCAACCGCTTTCTCATAACGACGCACATTCCAGGTCGGTCCAACATCCTAGCGGACAGACTGAGTCGCACCATCCTCTCCCCGTACGAGTGGTCTCTGAATCCCAATGTAGCGAAGCAGATCTTCTCCAAATGGGGTCAACCTTGTTGCAATCTTTTCGCCTCTCCTTCAAACACGAAGTGCGACACCTACTTCGCTCTAATTCCCCCACCCGGGGAATCACCAAGAGACGTTCTGGTGCATGCTTGGCCTCCTGGTCTTTATGCTTATCCGCCCTTCCCCTGATGCTCAAATTTCTGCAGAAAGCCAGACGGTTGGGGTGCACGATAATCCTCATTGCCCCATTCTGGCCTCGTCAGGCATGGTTCCCTTATCTGTGGTCTCATCTAGTGAATCCTCCCTGGATTCTAGATCCCTGTCCGGATCGGATTTCTCACCCCCTGGGCCTACCAGCCCCAAACCTGGACAACCTCAAGCTCACAGTTTGGTTGATCCAGTTCCACTGTTAGTTCGGACTCGCGGTATCTCTTCCCAGGTCAAAGCGATCTTAGTGGCGGCCCACAAGCCGTCTACTAGGAAGGTTTATCGTAGCAAATGGAAACGTTTTTCTATTTGGACTGAACATCAGAACGTAGATCCTTTCACAGCTCTGTTACCAGCTGTGCTGGATTTTCTGTCGGGACTGTTTGATAAAGGTTCTAGCTATTCCACAGTCAAAGTACAGTTGGCGGCTATCGCTCATTACCACGTTGGATGTGATCTTGGCCCTCTGACTTGATCCAGATTATTTAAGGCCTTCTTAAAAGGCACCTTCCTACTAAGGCCTCCGGTGAAAGAGGTGATCCCTCCTTGGGACTTATCGCTGGTGCTCCAGGCCTTAACAGCTCCTCCCTTCGAGCCTGCTGCCTTGGTAGATCTTAAGTTCTTGTCCTGGAAAATGGCCTTTCTTGTCGCTATCACGTCGGCAAAAAGGGTTTTGGAGCTTCAAGCCCTTTGTGCCAAGCCTCCGTACTTGATTTTCCACAAGGATAGGGTATTCCTCAGGACCAATCCGTCTTTTCTCCCCAAAATTGCTTCCAAAACTAATATTAATCAGTCTGTTAATTTGCCAGTCTTCTTCCCTAATTACCAAAATAAGGGCGAATTCAAATTACACTCTTTGGATGTACACAGATAGTTGAGATTTTATCTACACAGGACAGCCAGTCATAGACGTTCAGATCAGTTATTTGTGTCCTTTGCTAAATCCAGTTTGGGGAAAGCTGTTTCTAAAGTCACACTATCCAGGTGGATTTCTCAGTGTATTCTCTTGGCTTATGAGAGTTCTGGCAGGCCTGCTCCTCAGGGAGTCCATGCCCATTGATCTCTGTCTGTTTCTACCTCTGCTGCTTTTCGGACCAGAGTTTCGTTGGATGGCATTTGCTCGGCTGCCATGTGGGCCTCATCTCACTCTTTTATAAACCACTACAAGTTAGATCTGGTTTCCAGAGGGAGAGCATCCTTTGGCTCCGCAGTGCTCCGGAACATCCTTCCTTGAGGGCCTCCCAAGATTCAAGTAGCTGGGGACTCTGTCCCATAGGTTGATGCACAAATGAAGTTAACTACTTCAGATTAAGAAGTTACGTTCCATCTGAGTAGGTAAACTTTATTTGTCAGCAACCATCCCTCCCTCCGACCCCCTGTCCTCTTCGGATGTTTTTGGTGTTCCTGCTTCTCGGTAGGTTGTACCTGGTTTACCCTAGGCAGGTTGCGATTGCAAGCCTTGTTTTAGGCAAACTCGATCTGAGGTCGGGAAGGGATGGCAGGGAGTTATGGGTAAGGGGGAGGAGCTTGGAGCTCGGATCTTAGCTGCTGGAAACTGCCGGCTCGGATCCGATATGGATCCAATAACCCATAGGTTGCTGACAAATGAAGTTTGCCTACTCAGATGGAATGTTATGGTGAGTACATAACTTCTTATTTCTTGCTTCTTACCGATGTCAGTAAAAGTTAGTAATTGCATTACTTGTGGGAAGCAAATACCTCATAAGGATTTCCATTTGTTCTGTATTCCTTTGTTCTGTATTCCTTACCTAGGCCCTGACCACGACGTACCTTGTCGCTTTTGTGCTTTTATTTAATCAGCGCACTATCCGTCGTCGGTACATTTTTGCTTCTAAATATTTTGGTTCTCTGTTTAATTTTCCAGAAATGACGTCTGTTAGCAATCAGACTACCGGAATTCCAAAAAAATGCAAAGAAAAAGACAGGCTGTTGAGGTCCAAAACTGCTGACTACGCTTCTCCTAAGCCAGTCGCCAGTCCGCCGGTTCTCAGTGAGGCCCTTTCGCAGCCCCTGATTCCCGCTACTTCTGATTCTCGGACCTCTACTGAGACCCATTTGGAGTCCGGTATGCCGCGAGATGCTTGTTATGGAACCCGCGGATGTCTCTACCTTGGATGGGTCCTGAACTGCTGTGCAGACGCTGGCTTCTGAGGGTGTATTCAGGCCTACAGATTTGTATATTAAACCGACACCACCTTCACTAGTAAGGTCAAAATCTCGATCTGTCTATAAAACCAACACCTAGGCCACATGTTGAGGGCCCCTATGCCTAAAAAGCAAATTATCAAAATGACTAAAGAATTAATCTAATCAGGGGTAGTCAATCCCCCCCCTTTCTAAGAGGCTTAGGGCTGAACTTGACTATGAATCTTCTGAACAGGACTCTGTTTCTTTTGACTCTTCTAGTGAACAGGATTTGTCCATACCTACTTATGAGGACTTTGATGTAGAGGATTCCATTCCTTCTCTTTCTCCCCTGAGGATTTTTCTTTTGGGGAAACTTTACATACCTTAAGGGAACATTTCCACTGGGAAAGTCATGATTTTTCTGAATCCATAGGGATTTTCTTCTTTCTCAGCATAAGCCTTTGGATATACCTTTTGTACTAGACATTGTTGATGTGTTTTCAGCATCCAGTATGGCCTCTGATTCTCTGCCTCTGGCCCCCTTGTAAGCCAGACAGATACTACAGGGCTCCTGACTCCCACAATTTCCTTTTCAAAAATCCTGCTGTGGACCCTGAAACCATTTCTCAGGGGCCCAAGGACATTAAGGCTTCTACTGCTAAAAATCCTATCCCTTTTGATAGAGATTCCAAGGCGCTGGATAGATGGGGTAAAAAGGTTTGTACTTCTGCAACCTTGGCAATCAAGGCTTTAAACTGTAAATTCCATATGCTAAAATAGCAGTATATCATGGGGCTGCTTAAGCAGCAAATGATTATTTCTGTGTGGAAAATAGATTTACAGGATTTATTGCATTCAGCTGAACAACTTGGAAAACATACTCTGCAATGTGGTTTTGATTCTTTGGAGGTCTCTTGCATGGCTGCTGTTATTGGGTCTGTGCTTAGAAGGCATGCTTGGCTTAAGGTGCAATCTTTGCCTGATCATGTTAAAGCAAAACTGGTGGATGCTCCTTTGCAGCAGGACCGTCTGTTTGGCAATAAGGCTGAAGAAGTTCTAAAAAAGATGGACAATGATGCTAAATCTATGCAATCTGTGAAAGATTTCTTACAAGTACAACCTCCAAGATTTAGTAGGCACTGGCCTACTAAAAAGTGGTCCTTTCCAGTTCCTTCCAGAGCCACTCGAGCCAAACCCAGACATTCCAAAAGCACCAGGTTTCAGACCCAAGGGACTTTCAGACCTAAGCAATGGGGTGCCTCCTCTTCCAAATCTGGAAACAAGACGCCTCCCTATGCTAAACAGTCTCAGTGACTTCCTTTAGAATTACCAAGCACTTACCTTTTAGCTGCCCCTTTGGGGGGGGGGGGGGGGGGACTGACACTTCATGCGAAAAATTGGCAACTTATAACCCAGGACAAATGGGTTTTAAATAGTGTCCCAGGGATACAGATTTCATTTCCACACATTGCCAACTCCAAGCGGATGGCCAGATCTGCCCCAAAATCAGTGGGCAGAGGCTCAGAAAATAGTACTTGCCCTCTTAAACATGGGGAGGGGGGGGCTATTCAACTAGTACCAGAAGAGGAAAAGGGACAAGGTTTCTATTCCAGACTTTTCCTAGTACCCAGAAAAGACAAATCATGGCATCCAAATCTGGACCTGTCTATTCTAAACACCTTTCTGGGCATTCCAAATTTCAAGATGCTGACTCTTCACCAGTTACTTCCTATGCTAGGCAAAGATGACTGGTTGACAACTCTAGATCTAAAAGAGGCCTACCTGCATATTCCAATCAGGGAATCTTGCAGAAGATACCTCCGCTTCAAAGCAGGCTACTTGCATTGCCAGTTCTCTGCACTGCCCTTTGGCTTATCTACTGCGCCCAGGGTCTTTACTAAGTGCCTGGCTCCAGTAATTGAATTTTGCAGACAAAGAAATATTCAAATATATCCATACCTGGACGATTGTCTAATTCAGGCAGAAAACAAGGCAATTCTTCTAAAACATTTGGCGTTTGTAAAAAGGGTTCTAACTTGTGTAGGGTACACCATAAACAAAAAGAAATCACAACTAGTACCCTCTCAAATTACATTCTTGGGTGCAAGCTTGAATACAGCTGCCCAGATGGCTTGCCTTACGCCAGAAAAACAAATTCATTTGGTGACTTACTTCAAACAGGTGGCCACAAAAACCCTGCTATCTGCAAGACAAATACTGCAAGCCTTGGGGTTCATGGCCTCCTGCATTCTTCTAATTCCATATGCAAGACTGCATATGAGGAAACTTCAGTGGTACTTAAAAAGTTTATGGAGTCAACATTGTCACAGCCTGGAAACGATGATTCCTATCATACCTTGCCTGCAACTAGAGATGTTCTTCGTGTTTCACTGTTGCAATCATTACATTTGGGGTAATCTGGCAGGTTGCCCTCAGTCAGCCTGAATTCCAATGTCTTTGGTCCTGCGTCGGTTGCTGTCTCCTATTCCATGACGTCCGGTGTATAAAAGATGCAGCCGATGCCATTTTCTTTAGTCTTTCTTGCTGCGCGGTGCCCGAAGCAGAAGCATTTCTCAAGTGCCGGTCGGCCGACTACTGAAATGTTTGAGTTTCAGGACCGAAGTCTTCAGTAAAGCTAAGTACCCCATTGGGGAAACTTTTTTTCTTGCTTTTTACCGATGTCAGAAAAAGTTAATAATTGTATTACTTGTGGGAAGCAAATACCTCCATAAGGATTTCTGTTTATACTGTATTCCTTGCCTAGGCCCTGATCACAACGTGCCTGGCTGTCGGTTTTGTGCTAGATCTAACCAACGCACTATTAAGCGTCTGTATATTTTTGCATCAAAGTATTTTTGCATCAAAGTATTTTGGAAACAGATTTGACTACCCAGAAATGTCGTCCGATAGCAATCCGACTACCGGAGTACATAAAAAACGCAAAGAAAAGGGCAGAGAAAGGCAGTAGAGATCCAAGACCGACGAAGCTTCTCCTAAGCCAGTCGCCGGTATTCAATGAGGCACTTGCACAGCCCCTGATACCCGCTACCTTCGAGTCGCAGGACTCTACCGACACCCATGTGAAGTCCGTCATGCCGCAAGATACGTCAAGGTATTGGACGACTGATGTATCTCCCTTGGATGGGTCTGGAGCTGCTGAGCAGGCACCGGCTTTTGAGGGTGTATTCAGACCTCAACATTTGTATAGGAAACAGACGACAGCTGCAAGACCAAAGACAAAAGCAACTTCTAAAACTAAAAAACTGACGCATGAGCCACGTGCTCAGGCCTCTATGCCTAAAAAAGATCAAAATGGCTTAAGACCTTATTACCTTGATCAGGGGTACCCATCCCCCTCCTGATAAGAGGCCTAGGCAAGACACTGATAATGAATCTTCAGATCAGGTTTCTATTTCTTCTGATTTCTCTCCTGATCAGGAATTTATCTGTACCTCCCTATGAGGACTCTGATGCTGAGGAGTCTATTCCATCTGCATCTCCTTCTGAGGATTATTCATTTGGAGAAACCTTGCATACTTTGAGGGAGCATTTTCACTGGGAGAGTCAAGACTTCTCAGAATCAAAAAAGGGGCTCAAGGATTTCCTCCTTAACCCTCAGCACAGGCCTTTAGCCATTCCCAGTTTTAGACATTGTGGATGATTTGTTTTCGGAGTCAAGCTAGTCCCCTGACTCCTTACCTCCAGCTGCCAGTAAGCCTGACAGATACTACAGGGTCCCTGACTCACACAAATTTTTATTTAGAAACCCTGCTGCTGATCCTGAAACTATTTCACAGGGTCCAAAGGGAGTTAAGGCCTCAAAAGCAAAAAATCCTCCCCCTCTGACAGAGATTCAAGGGCACTGGACAGATGGGGAAAAAAGGTTTATACATCTGCACCCTTGGCAATCAGGGTCTTAAAAACTGTCCATTTCATATGCTTAAGTACCAACAGCATGTTATGGGATTGCTGAAACAGAAAATGTTGATTTCAGAATGTGCAGAAAATAAAGAATTGCAGGAATTATTGCATGCAGCTGAACAAGTTGGAAAGCATACTTTGCAATGTGGTTTTGATTCTTTAGAGGCCTCCTGCAAGGCCTCAGTTACTGGATCTGTGATTAGGACGCATGCCTGGTTAAAGGAACAAAATTTACCAGATCATGTTAAAGCTAAATTACTAGAGGCACCTTTACAGCATGGTTCTCTGTTTGGTATTAAGGCAGAAGAGGTTTTAAAGAAAATGGAAGGCACAGCTAAGTCTATGCAAACTGTTAGACTTCTTACAAGTGCAGCCACCAAGATTCAGTAGGCACTGGCCTACAAAAAATTGGTCCTTTCCTGTGTCAGACAGAGCTCAAAGGGGCAAATCCAGATGCCCTAAGGGTATCCAGATACTAGGCGCAAGATTCATACAGGTCAAAGCAATGTGGGCGCATCCACCTCCAAATCTGGAGGAGATAGAGCAAACCTACAGAAAGCAAATCCCAATGACTTCCCTCTGCCTGCAACAAGCACTTATCTTTTGGCAGCACCCATAGGGGGA
This sequence comes from Protopterus annectens, assembly GCF_019279795.1. Taxonomy (NCBI): domain Eukaryota; kingdom Metazoa; phylum Chordata; order Ceratodontiformes; family Protopteridae; genus Protopterus; species Protopterus annectens. Next base: position 310,056,974 of record NC_056742.1, on the reverse strand, counting down.
AAATTAGCACTTTTTGCTCAGAATTGGTAGTTAATAATCCAGGACAAGTGGATATTAATCATCGTGTCATAGGGCTACAGATTCCATTTCCATACTCTGCCAATGGCAAATGGTTGGCCAGATCTGCCAAAAAATCAATGGGCAAAGGCACAAACAGGTTATGACCCCCATGGATATGGGGGCCGTTCAGACCGTACCAGAACAGGAAAAAGGACAAGGTTTTTATTCAAGACTGTTCTTTGTACCCAGAAAGGGCAAGGCCTGGTGGCCAATACCGGATTTATCGATTTTGAACACATACCTGGACATTCCAAAATTCAAAATGCTGACTTTGCCGAAGCTTCTGCCCATGCTGGGCAAGAATGCTTGGCTGGTGACTTTAGACCTAAAAGAGGCATACATGCATGTCCCAATAAGACAATCGTGCAGAAGAATACCCCAGATTCAACACTGGATTAATGCATTAACAATTCTCTGCACTGCCCTTTGGCTTATCTACTGCGCCCAGGGTCTTTACAAAGTGTCTGGCACCAGTAATTGCATTTTGCAGACAAAGAGGTATGCAAATATATCCTTACTTGGACGACTTTCTCATTCAAGCAGAGAACAATGACACTCTTCTTCGACACCTGGCATTTGTGAAAAGGCTTCTAACATGCCTAGGGTACACAATAAACGAAAAGAAATCACAACTGGTACCCTCTCAAAAGATAACCTTCCTGGGTGCAAGCTTGAATACAACTGCCCAGGTGGCTTACCTCATGCCAGACAAGCAAAGGCAACTGACTACTTGCTTCAACCTGATGGCAACAAAAACCCAGTCTTCTGCAAGACAAATTCTGCAGGCTCTGGGCTTCATGGCATCCTGCATCCTACTGATTCCATATGCAAGACTGGATATGAGGAAACTTCAATGGTACCTAAAAAGTTTATGGAGTCAACATTCTCACAGTCTGGAAACAATGAATGTTCTTCATCTCACATTGCTGCAGTCCTTACACTTGGGTAGTCCGCTGTCCTCGGTCGGCCCGAATATCAAAGTATTAGGCTGACGTCGGTCAAGGCGCTTAAGACTGACATCAGAACGTCAGGGTACAAATGCGCATGACCGACGTCATATCCTCAGTCTTTTTTGCCGCATGGTCCGATGCAGAAGCAGCGTTGCAAGTGCCGTTCGGCGTTCTGAAATTTTTCGAATTCGGAGTTTCAGACCGAGTCAAAGTTGGCTAAGTACCCCGTTGGGGAATATTTTAGTTTTTTCTTGACTCAGTGGTTTACCGGATGTCAGAAAAAGTGAATAACTGTATTTCTTGTGGGAAACAGATACCGCATAGAGATTATCATACTTTGTGTATTCCTTGTTTGGGGCCTGAGCACGACGTTGTTGGGTGTCGCTTTTGTGCTAGGTTCAATAAGCGCACTATTGCGAAGGTTAGATTGTGCCAGGTTGGTCTTCGAAGCGGTGCAATTATAATATGCCGCCGGATGCTCCGACGCCCGCTTCTTCAAGAAGCGCAAAGACAAAGCAGCTAAACCCAGGCAAGAAGAGTCATCCGTGCGGACGCCGGTTCTTTAGAGGCATCAGTGGAACCGGTGGTTCACGGAGGCTTCTCTGGAGTCCCAGGGGGAGACTTTGATATTGCAGGATGTGGCCTCTCAGGAGGCAAGTCAGGCTGAAGGGGCTTCTCAGGTTACTATACTCCCCTCCCTTCCTAGGGTGGTTAGGCCCTCTCCTTCTGTTTCCAAGGCTTCTCCCAGAGGCAGGCCAGGTTTAGCTTCTGTTGGTGTCACTCCTAGTTCATCAGGATCTGTGCCCAAGAAGCACATGCTTCAAATGGCAGAAGATTTAATTACCTTGATTAGAGGTTCTTTGCCCCCTCCTGATAAGAGGCCTAGGGTGGAACCAGAGTTGGGGAGTTTTGAGCAGGCTTCGGATGTTTCAGAGTCTTCGGCTGAAGACTTGCAGGAGTATTCTCCTTATTCTGATTCTGATGTGGATGATTCTACTCCTCCTGCTTCTCCTCCAGAGGATTTTTCTTTTTCAGAGACTCTTCATTCCATGAGGGAACATTTTAAGTGGGAAGGTCAGGACTTCTCTGATTCCAGGAAAAGGCTTAGGGAATTTTTGCTTTTACCCCAGCATAGGCCTTTGGCTATACCACCTGTTCTGGATGTTGTGGAAGATGTGTTTGCAGAGGCTTCACTTAATCCTGATTCTTTGCCTCCTGCTCCTGTTAAGCCGGACAGGTATTACAGGGTGCCTGAAGCTCATAAATATCTTTATAAGAGTCCTAGGGCGGACCCAGAAACTGTTAGTCAGGGACCTAAGGCCAAGGCCTCTGTTGTAAAAAAAATCCGGTTCCTCCAGATAAAGAGGCCAGAGCTTTGGATAGATGGGGAAAGAAAGTCTATACTTCTTCCACCTTAGCTATGAGGGCTTTGAATTGCCAGTTTCACATGTTGAAATAACAAAACTATCTTCTTTCTCAATTGAAGTCTAAGGTAGATGCTCTGGCGGAAGGCATTGAGTGTAAAGAATTACAAGATTTGGTACATGTTTCTGAACAGGTGGGTAAGCATTCTTTACAATGTGGTTTTGATGCTGTACAGGCCTCCTCTAGGGTGGCTGCCACTGGGTCAGTTCTTCGCAGGCACGCCTGGCTGAGGGATCAGAATTTATCTGACCATGTTAAGACTAGGATTTTAGATGCTCCTTTGCAGTCTGATGTGTTGTTTGGTTCACCTGTGGAGGCAGTCTTAAAGAAAATGGAAGACAAGGCTAAGTCTATGCAGGCTGTTAAAGATTTTTGCAAGTTCAGCCTCCAAGTTTAGTAGGAATTGGCCTGCTAAGGGGTGGACGTGCCCTTCTTATGATTCACCGTCTAGGGAACATCTAGACGTGGTAGTGGCAGAGCTCAGAGCACTTTCAGACCTAGAACAGGGAGTTCAGATGCACTGTCTTCGAGTGAGGGCAGGTGCCAGTCCTTTCAAACAGGCCCAATGACCTACCTTTTCAGCTGCCAGAGCATTCTTGTCTGGCAGCGCCTTTGGGAGGAAGGTTGGCACTCTTCAAAGAAAATTGGAGTTTAATTACCCAGGACAGATGGGTATTGGATATCATACACCAAGGTTACAAGTTTTATTTCCATACCTTGCCTCCTTTCAAAGGCATGCCAGACGTTCCTCCTCAGCAAAGAATAGAGGCTCACAAACAAATTTCTCTGCTGCTTCAAATAGGGGCCATACAGCCGGTCCCTCTGCCAGAAGTGGGCCTAGGATTTTATTCTCGCCTGTTCCTAGTACCAAAGAAGGGGAACACGTGGAGACCAATTTTGGATTTATCTATCCTCAACACTTATCTGGACATTCCCAAGTTCAAAATGTTGACGTTACAACAGCTTTTACCTCTGCTGGGCAAAGATCACTGGATGGTGACTCTGGATCTCAAGGAGGCTTACCTTCATGTTCCTATCAGGCTAAGTTGCAGGAAGTATCTGCGTTTGAGCTGGGACTTCTCATTATCAGTTCTCTGCATTGCCCTTTGGCTTATCTACTGCCCCCAGAGTGTTCATGAAGGTTCTGGCTCCAGTGATAGCTTTCTTCAGGCTAAAAGGAATACAAATCTATCCTTATTTGGACGATTGCCTGATTCTGGCCCAAGGAAAGGACGAACTTCTTCATCTGCAATATGTGATAGCAGTGCTAAGATGCCTGGGGTATTCTGTGAACGAAATAAAGTCCAGTCTAGTACCCTCTCAGGATATGTGCTTTCTGGGTGTGAGACTGAATACAGCATCCCAGATGGCCTTTTGACCCCGGACAAACAAAAGAATCTTTCCCTTTACTTCCATCAATTGTCTCATCAGTCCAGGCTGACTGCAAGGACAGTCCTTCAAGCCTTGGGGTTCATGGCATCTTGTATTCTGGTGCTTCCCAATGCCAAACTGCGTATGAGGAAGCTACAATGGTATCTCAAAAATGTATGGACACAGCACTGCCAAGATTTGGACACTGTCATTCAGATAATACCTTGCATTCAAAAGGAATTTTTGTGGTGGGCTCAGGAATGTCACCTAAACAAGGGACTCTCTGTGACCCGGCCAGAGGCGAGTCAGATTCTAACGACAGATGCCTCAGACAAAGCTTGGGGAGCTCATCTAAATGGAAAGTGGATACAAGACACGTGGCCTGCCAGACTACAACATCTACATATCAACTTGAAGGAGATGTTAGCAGTCCAATTTGCATTAATAGCTTTCAAGGATTTACTTCTTCCAGGGCAGGTGTTGGTTCTAACAGACAACACAACTGTCATGTGGTACATCAACAAGCAAGGGGGAACACATTCTTATCCTCTATGCAGACAAGCAATGATTTTGTGGGAGACTGCTCTCAGTTTACAGCTAAATCTTCAGGCAAGGTTTCTGCCGGGAGCACATAACTCCTTAGCAGATGTGTTGAGCAGACGAATTATGGATCCCCACGAGTGGAAATTGGATCCTCATGTGTTTCAGAAATTGACAGTGTCATGGGGAACTCCAGACATAGATCTGTTCGCTTCTCCACTAAACTACCAGCTGCCAAAGTTTTGCACAAAAAGGTTTCATCCCACAGCTTGGAAAGTGGATGCTCTTTCTTTCAATTGGAGCAATCTTCATGTGTATGCCTTTCCACCTCTGCCTCTCCTCCCAAAGGTACTTCTAAAGGCCAGACAGGACAAACCAAAGATGATTTTAATAGCTCCAGATTGGCCTAGACAGCACTGGTACCCATTACTGAGAAGTCTGGTATGGGAGCCTCCATGGCCTTTGCCTTCGATTCCACACCTGCTGTCTCAGGAGAACAGTCATTTACTCAATGTCAAACTTCACTCTCTTCACCTAACAGCCTGGCATATTCTGTTTTGAACCCTGGAGGGTCTCTGCTTCCACAGCAAGTTTTGAATGTTATTTTGGAGGCCAGAAGGCCTAGTACAAGGAAAGTGTACGCAGACAAATGGAAGAGATTTTGTTTTGGAGTGCAGCAAAGGAATTTGATGTTTCTAAGCCTAATTTAAGTGTGGCTCTTCAATATCTGGCTGAGTTACTGGACAAAGGTTTGTCCTTCTCTTCTATTAAGGTTCATGCTGCAGCAATTTCTGCTCACTATGACTGTGATCCACCTTTGTTTTCTCATCCTTTGTTTAAGCAATTCCTTAGAGGGGCAAAGAATATAAGACCCCCACGTAGAGCTCCTACTCCTGCTTGGGATCTCAATTTTGTGTTGGAGAAACTCACTCTACAACCTTTTGAGCCTACAGCTTCTGCTGAGTTGAAATATTTATCATGGAAGACTGCTTTTTTGTTGGCCATTACCTCTGCAAGAAGGGTTTCTGAATTACAGGCCCTTATGGCGGTTGAGCCTTTCTTAATTTTACATAAGGATAGGGTATCTTTACGTACTAATCCTTCCTTTATGCCTAAAGTGGTTTCTAGTGTGGCTTTAAACCAAACTATTCATTTGCCTACTTTTTATGCAAACCGCCAAAATAAATGGGAGAAGATTTTGCACACTTTGGATATACACAGGCAGTTGCGATATTATTTGAGCAGAACTAAAGGGTTCAGGCAGTCTCAGCAGTTATTTGTTTCATTTGCTTTGGGTTCTCAGGGCAAGCCTGTGTCAAAACAAACTATTTCTAAGTGGATTGGGTTTTGTATTGCTTTCTGTTATTCCCATCATGGTAAGGAGATTCCAGCTGGGATTAGGCCTCATTCCACTAGGGCTACTGCCACTTCTACAGCTTTTTTAAGGGGGGTGGCAACTAAAGATATTTTGGAGGCAGCTACTTGGAGTTCAGTGCATACTTTCTCTAAGCATTACCACCTTCCCCTTTACTCTAAATCTAGGGCTGGTTTTGCCACTGCAATCTTACAGGGCATTTTGGCAGCACCTAATGCTTTATAGTTTTGCCATCCTCCCTTACCTCTGCTTTGGGATTCTACCCAAGTGTAAGGACTGCAGCAATGTGAGATGAAGAACATAGTACAGTTTTGTACCTACCATAAATGTAGATGTTCGAAGATCTACATTGCTGCAGTCCAATTTACCCTCCCTCCTTCCTTTCTGTAGTTAGAGGCGGTGGTGTGGTTTGGGTTGTAAATATTGTGGATATTGTATATATTGTACATATGATTAGTGCAAGGGTGGTTGGTTGTTTTTTGCTGTCTTTTGGTTTTGGCCTTTCTTTTTAGGGTCTTCTGACATCTGGGGCAAGAAAAGACTGAGGATATGACGTCGGTCATGCGCATTTGTACCCTGACGTTCTGATGTCAGTCTTAAGCGCCTTGACCGACGTCAGCCTAATACTTTGATATTCGGGCCGACCGAGGACAGCGGACTACCCAAGTGTAAGGACTGCAGCAATGTAGATCTTCGAACATCTACATTTATGGTAGGTACAAAACTGTACTTTTCTCTCATTCCCTGCCTGGAACAGGAGTTTCTATGGTGGGCAAAGGCATGTCACCAAAACATGGGACAGCCATTCACTCTGCCCCCTGCCAGCCAAACCATAACAGATGCATCAGATTATGCCGGGGGGCCCACATGGCAGGAAGCTGAATTCAGGGCATATGGTCACCAAAACATATGCATCTGCATATCTACCAGAAAGAGATGCTAAGCTATTCAAAATACCCTAACAGCCTTCAAGGACTTACTTCATCCAGGACAACTACTGATAGACGGACAACACCACAGTCATGTGGTATATAAACAAGTAAGGGGGCACACACTCATACCCCCTCTGTAGATTAGCCATGGCACTGTGGAACACAGCTTTGACCTATGAAATACATCTTCAAGCTCAATTCCTGCCAGGAAAACAAAACACTCTGGCAGACAATTTAAGCAGAAACCTTATGGACCCTCACGATTGGAAACTAAATTCACAAGTCTTCAGCATGATTACATAGACATGGGCAGCCCAGACATAGATCTGTTGGTCTCTCCTCAAAATTATCAACTGAAAAGATTCTGCATAAGGACTTATCACAGATGAGCATGGAAAGTGGACGCCCTATCCTTCAGTTGGAAAAACCTATCAGTTTATGCCTTTCCTTCTCTGCCTCTTCTCCCAAAAGTCGTCCTAAAAGTCAGACGAGAGAAACCAAAGATAATTGCCTCTGACTGGCCCCGCCAATACTAGTACCCAATCCTAAGGAACTTGTCTCAATACCTAGCTTGGACCTTGCCTCAAAGACCACAACTACTGTCCCAGCAAAACAATCAGTTCCTGCACAATCAACTACAGACTCTGAACCTGGCAGCATGGCTGATCATGTAGTCATACAAAACAACACCTCTCAGTAAAGCTGTGATAGATGTCATTTTGGAAGCCAGAAGGCCTAGTACTAGAAAATCTTATGCTGACAAATGGAAGAGATTCTGTGCTTGGAATCGAGCCCAAGGAACTGATGCAGCAGAACCAAATATTCCTCAGATATTGCAATATTTAACTGAGATGCTTGACTAAGACCTATCTTTCTCATCAATTAAAATCCATGCCTCTGCCATTTCGGCTCATTACAATACAGCGCCACCAATCTTTTCTCATCTTTTACTAAAGCAGCATCTTAGAGGAGCCAAAAAGTTTAAGGCCTCCTAGAAGATCCATTGCCTGCATGAGACCTCAGTTGTGTTGTAAAAGCTCACCCTGCCTCCATTTGAACCAACCGCTGATATAAAGTTCTTATCATAGAAAACAGCTCTGCTACTAGCTATTACTTCAGCAAGAAGAGTTTCAGAGCTACAGGCCCTCATGGCTATAGATCCTTTCATCATATTTTACCCAGACAGGGTATCTGAGGACAAATCCTACTTTTATGCCTAAGGTGGTTTCCAGTGTGGCTCTTAACCAAACAATTCATCTGCCAACCTTTTATCCAAATCCACAGAACAAGAGGGGGAGAGAATTCTGCATTCCTTGGATGTACACAGACAGCTAAGATTCTACTTAAGCAGGACTAAAGCTCAAAGAAAAACTGAGCAATTACTAGTGACATATGCTGCAGGATCAGAGGGCAAGGCTATTTCAAAGCAGACAATTTCAAAGTGGATAAGCCACTGCATCCGTTTCTGCTACTTACACCATTGTAAACCTGTGCCCAAGGGCATTAGGTCTCATTCCACCAGAGCTGCAGCTACTTCAGCAGCCTTTCTAAGGGGAGTACCAACCAAAGCCATTCTAGAGGCTGCTACTTGGAGTTCTGTTAACACCTTTACTAAGCGTTATTTGCCTCTTTACTCAAAATCCAGAGCAGGTTTTGCCACTGCAATTCTGCAGGGCCTTATAGCCGCTCCTAATGCTGTTTAGCTCCAGCCCCCCAACCATAGCTTTAGGATTCTACCCAAATGTAATGACTGCAACAGTGAAACACGAAGAACATAGTACAGTTGTGTACACTTACCATAATGTAGATGTTTGAGTGTATTCACTGTTGCAGTCCAGGTTACCATCCTGCCCCATCCCCCTGTCGTACTGGAGTTTCTTTCCATCTCTGTCTTCTACAACCTATGCGGTGTATTTGTTTGTAGATGAAGGTAATGTTTATCTTGATGTGTGTGTGTGTGTGTGTGTGTGTGTGTGTGTGTGTGTGTATATATATATGTATATATGTGTATATATATATATATATATATATATATATATATATATATATATATATATATATATATATATATATATGTATATATATAAATTTATTTATGCTACTTTTTGGGGGGCAAGAAAAACTAAAGAAAATGGAGTCTGCTGCATGTTTTATACCCCTGACTACCTGACGTCATGGAAGAGGAGACGGCAACCGACGCAGGACCCAAGACTTATGAATTCAGTCCGACTGAGGGCAACCTGCCAGCAGATTACCCCAGATGTACTGACTGCAACAGTGAATACACTCTAACATCTACATTTATGTTAAGTGTACACAACTGTACTTTCCTGTGGTGGGCAGAGGCTTGCCACCAAAACAAGGGACTGCCCTTTACACACACCCCCGCCAGCCAAACCCTAACTACAGATGCATCAGACTATGCATGGCTGGCTCATCTGGCAGGGAGGTGCCTTCAGGGCAAATGGAGCCCGAATCAAATGCACCTTCATATCAATCAAAAAGAAATGCTAGCTGTACAGAATGCACCGACGGCCTTCAAGGACTACATTCATCCAGGGCAACTAATGGTAAAGACGGACAACACCACAGTTATGTGGTACATAAACAAGCAGGGGGGGGGTACACATTCCTACCCCTTCTGCAGACAAGCCATGGTTGTGGAACACAGCCTTGAGCTATTGTACACCTACAAGCTCAATTCCTGCCAGGAAAGCTGAATATTTTGGCAGACGAACTAAGCAGAAATCTCATGGACCCACACGAATGGAAACTGGAACCACGGATTTTCAACATGTTGGCACGCAAATGGGGGTGCCCAGACATATATCTCTTTGCCTCACCCCAGAACTACCAGTTGGACAGGTTTTGCACAAGAACTCCTCACAAAAAAGCCTGGAAAGTGGATGCTCTGTCCTTCATCTGGGAAAACCTGTCAGTCTATGCCTTTCCCAGTCTGCCTTTGCTCTCCAAAGTTCTACTAAAAGTCAAACAGGACAAACCAAAAATGATTTTGCTTGCTCCAGACTGGCCTCTCCAACACTGGTACCCACTCTTATGCGCTGTCACAAACTTCTCCATGGCACCTGCCTCAGACACCTTCCTTTCTGTCTCAGCAGAACAACCAAATTCTGCACCCTCAGCTCCAAACTTTAAATCTTGCAGCTTGGGTTATCACTTCAATTCCCCCTTAGCATCCCTCAGCAAACCTGTGATGGATGTCAGTTTGGAGGTGAGAAGACAACACAGAACCCCCCCCCCTTCTCTTTTCTCATCCTCTACTAAAGCAGTATCTCAGAGGGGCCAAAAACTTAAGGCCACCCAGGAGAGCCCCAACCCCTGCCTGGGATCTTAACTTTGTATTGGAGAAACTCACTTTACCCCCTTTCGAGCCAGCTGCTACTGCAGACTTAAAATTTCTTTCCTGGAAAACAGCCTTCCTTTTAGCAATCACTTTGGCTAGAAGGATTTCTTAATTACAGGCCCTTGTGGCAGTGGAGCCTTTCATCATCTTTCATGCGGACACTGTGTCACTCAGGACCAACCCATCCTTCATGCCCAAGGTGGTATCCAGTGTGGCTCTTAATCAGTCCATTCATTTGTCAACTTTCTTTCCCAATCCACAGAATAAAGGGGAGCGGATTCTGCATTCATTGGATGTACACAGACAACTTAGATTTTACTTGGACAGGACTAAATCTCAAAGAAAATCTGAACTGCTGGTAGCATTTGCTGCAGGGGTAGAGGGAAAGGCTATTTCAAAGCAAACCATTTCCAAATGGATAAGCCATTGTATTCATTTCTGCTATAAGCACCATGGAAAACCTATCACCCAGGGGATCAGATCCCATTCCACCAGGGCTGCGTCTGCATCTACAGCCTTTCTCAGAGGTGTTCCTACCAGGGACATTCTAGAAGCTGCTACCTGGAGTTCAGTTCATACTTTCACCAAGCACTATCATTTACCAATTTTCTCTAAATCCAGAGCTGGTTTTGCCACTGTGTTTTTTGCAGGGACTTGTAGCTGGTCCTAATACTGTATGAATCCATCCTCCCAACCTTAGCTTTGGGAATCTACCCAAATTTAATGACTGCAACAGTGAAATACGAAGAACATAGTAAAGTTGTGTACACTTACTATAAATATAGATGTTGGTGTATTCACTGTTGCAGTCCTGGTTACCCTATGCCTTTCCTTTATTTTACTACACTTAAAAAAATCTTCTTGGTGTATTTGCTTTTGTTTGGAGGTATATGTTTTTGTTTCTTATTATTTATATAAATTTTGCTCCTTATTTGGGAGTCACCTGACATCTGGGGCAAGAAAAACTGATGTAATGGCGTCGGCTGCTTGTTTTATACCCCTGACGTCATGGAAGAAGGGACAGCAACCGACGCAGGACCCAAGACTTTGTTAATCAGGCCGACTGAGGACAGCCTGCCAGCAGATTACCCAAATGTAATGGCTGCAACAGTGAATACACTCTAACATCTACATTTATGGTAAGTGTACACAACTGTACTTTTTTTATATCCAACTTCTTAGTGCACACTGCAATGGATATATTAACCCATTTTTTCATCTTAACTTTAAACATCTATTGCAAAGCCACCCAGTATTGTAAATGTATTTGATGGCTACACATTTCTGGTGAAACTGATGACTTCTCATTAAATGCATTAATTCAGGATGCCCTCCAGCTGTAGCATGAGTACATGTTTACTGAAGAATGATCCAGCCTCTTAGCATTACCTACTAGAGCTTCTTCAAAAATATTCCTCATGATACCAGATGCCTTTGGCAAACGAGTTTCAGACCCTTAGACCTTATTTGCTAACCATCCTCGCATTATTTCTCTTAGAGGGTATTCTTCCGCACCTGTCCTGCCCTGTTTAACCTAAGTAACCACAAAATCCAGTTAGTCATCCATACTATTGTATGAGACCAAAAGTGTCGAATGCCTGAGAAGCTATGCATCTACCCTTCCTCCTAACTGCTCAGGTTACTGACTAAAGTTTTTCGCTGAAATTTTCCAAAATGGCTTGTAAATTCCATTGTCATTCTGCAGCAACTCAGATTTAGGATTTTCATATCTAACCTTCTAATTATAAAAGTGTTTACTACTAGCAAAAGGAACAAAGTGCCAGTAGATAGTGGAAAAGGAAAGGAGAGAACAGAAAGGTGGACTCAGCACTGCAAAGTAGACCTTCCTCTCCTAAGATCCCCAAAACTGAACATGTCCAGTAAGTCAAGTCGACTCAACCTCTGGTGGAGTTCCACCCAGTCAAAGTAGAGCAGGCTCCATCCCAACGTTCGCCTTGGGGGGAGTTTATCCAGCTGGATGTTTCCTTAGCTCAATCTTTCTGTGAAGAGGGCAGGAAGCTTTTCCTCTGAGAAGGAGCTCTTTAGGTTCTGTTAATGTCATCCTTCTGTAGCAATTTAAGGTTGGTTTGTCAGGAACCCTTTGCCATGTGACTGGGAATGGGTGATATGGGTTTATATCAAGGCACAAATTAAGTTCGGTGTTCTTCCATCTCCCTCCATTTCCAAGGTGGACAGAGAAGGGCCATGAGTATTGGCGAAGACTGTTGCCTTGTTTTTTCTTCAATAATAGGATTGGATCCTTAGTATTGAAACAAAGGGTGTCAGCACCTTTCGTCCCTCATCCCCTTGATACTGAAAAGCTGGTGTTGCTTTTGATTCTGTCAAGGCTATTTTCCTTGTCCGAGTCTTCAGTGTTTGATTTTGTGCCAAAGCCAGATGTCTTTCCATATCACTTTTGCAGTATCCTTTACAGCAGGGATCCCCTGCCAAGGGCAGCCTGATTGGCTGGTGTAACAAAGCCTTTTGGTTGTAAAGGGTACACTGTACCATCACACGTATGCTCCCTGCGCAGGGTATAAAGGTGTTGTCCGGACTCAACTTCAGTACTACTTTGCTGAAAGTCCAAACGTCATCTTTGATCATCGGTCTGATCACCCGTTTGTCTGCTGGTTCTACCAATTTCAGATAAGTGCCCCCATTGGGGTTTTTGATTTTGTTTACCTTATGTTTGCCTCATCTGGTCGTTGGGTTTCATGTAATCCTAGAAAGGAGTAATGCTAGTGCTGGGGACAAATTCCCCATTAAGATCCTCACGAGCAGTGTTTGTTTTGTTTAGGCACTTCTCACGACTATACATCTTGTGAGATTTCTCAGTCCTTTGTCCCTGAGATATCGGAGTCGGCGGTTTTTCCTAGCGGTTTATCTGGAGCACCAGCTACTTGAATTGTTGGCTAAGGATACAATTGAAAGATCTTCCTGGCCCAAGGGACAGCTATCTACGAAGAAAAAGGCCAAGAAAGTTCAGTCTAATTCATCTGCATCACCTCCACCCGGACATCTTTCATGAGGCTGATGAAAGCTTGGAGGAATGTCCAGTTTCTTTCTTGGATTCCTCTGCTGCGACTGCTTCGGAGGCCAGCATGGACCAAATTACATGCATGTCTATGGAGGTTTTGCAGACATCCACCTTGGATGTACAGGGGGAACTGCAGCTGGTTATTACTGAAGGGCCTAGGGGTGTTCCTCAAATTTTAGATAGGGAAGATGTCCTGACTACCATTATTGAGTGCTGTCAAGAAGGGTCAAAACCTCCAAAATTTTTCAAGGCTGACGTCCCACTCAAAAAAGAAGCAGAAAACTAAACCTATTTTGCCTGCTCCCAAGGATTTTCAGGGTGAATGGCAGGACTTCATTCAAGGCTTGTTCAGTGCTCTTATTGCTCTCAAGCCTGAGCAAGGTGTTTGTTCTTGCGCGCCCCCCCCCCCCCCCAGTCTTCTACATCTCTTAAGAGGCCTAGGGAAGTGGATTCTTCTGAGGATGCTGCTGATTCTGATGAAGGATCTTATATTTATTCCTCCCAGATTCCTTCACCATTGGACTGTTCTGAGGAAAGAGTCCATCAGTCCTGACTCTTCTTTTGAGGAGATTTGTTTTGGTGATGCTATTTCCAGAATGGTGACATTTTTCAAATGTGACTGTGCTCAAGTGTCTGATGCTCAGAAGAGGTACTATGAACTTTTGGAAATGAAGTCTCCTAGGCCCTCTGCTGTTACTGTTTCTTGCTGCCTTGCTTGGATGATAGGTTTTATGAAGTGACTAAGGACTGAAAGTTTGTGTCCCTTTGCTGACCCTTCCGTAGTGTCAGTGGCTTCTGATGAGCTTCCAAATTGTTGCCATCTGATAGATAGCACAGAACCATGGCGAGACTGGGTAAGAAAGTTTATACTTCTGCTACTGTAGTTTTTGGGGTTGTTGACCATCAGACACATTACTAGGTACGTTTTTGCTCTTCTCTCTCAAGCCTGTTAGGCTATTTCTCACCCCTCTGATTCTGAGAGAAAGGCCTCTGCTCTTGCTTTGCTTGGGACGTCCTCCCAGGTAGCTTGCCGTTCTATTAATGCAGCTATGGTACAGCTGATGCTTCATCTAGGGCTGCTGCTTTTGGATTTGTTTTGAGGAGGTATTCCTGGCTCAAACTTCAGCCTTTACCAGTATAGATCAAGGCTAAACTGATGATTGCTCCTCTGGATAATAAACATTTGTTTGCTGCTGCTGTAGAGTTTAAGTTCCTGCAAAAAAGGGCAAGAACTTAAAGGATATGAAGCATATTTTTGTTTCCCCAGTGCCCAAGTTTCAGAGGAATTATCCTAATAAGCCTGCCTTTGTCTGTAGACAGTATCACTGTCACGACAAGGGTAAAAAGGGTGGTAGAAGGGCTCCCCTGTTAAGGCTACCCAAACTACTTCTATTCAGAATCCTCCTTTTCCTGACAAACCTGGTGCTGTCTGGCTGTCCAGCACTTCACAGCCACATTCTTATGTCTGTGTCTTTCCCTCTCTCTCCCTTTTTGGATAAAAAAAAATCACTCAAGACCCCTGGGTTCTTTCTAAAATTCACCAGAGTGATTTCATTGATTGGCAATCCACCCCTCCCCCTCCTTTTGGGCATTCCTCAGTCTCCACAGGAAGAACTGCCCTTTTTACCAGAGATGCTTCAGGGCCTATTGGCTCAAGGAACAATTTGAGATTCCAACTCCTGAGAGGGAGAAGGGATTTTACTCCAGAATGTTCTTGATCCCCAGGAAAGAAGGCACCTGGAGTACCATTCTGGATCTCTGTCAGTTAAGTACCTTTTTAAAGGTCCCTTGCTTTTGCTTGCTTATCCCTTCATACCTTGATGTCCTTCAAGGATGCATCTGCAGTCCTTACAAATGGGTTGTCCTGTCGTCAGGCAGCCCTTCGGTCGGCCGGATTCCAAAGTCTGGGTCCGGCTTCGGCTGGTGTCGCACTTCACCCGACGTCATTTCGGCAGTTTTCGGGTATAAAGGCATCAGCCGACGCCATTTTCCCCAGTCTTTCTTGCCGCGTGGCGCCCGAAGCAGAAGCTGTTCGCAAGTGCTGGTCGGTCAGATCCAGAGATTACTTCTACCGAATACTACTTCGAAGACTTCTATAAAGCTAAGTACCCCGTTGGGGACTCTTTCTTGCCTCAGCCGATGTCAGAGAAAGTTAATAACTGTTTATCTTGTGGGAAACAAATACCTCATAAAGATTTCCACTCCTATTGTATACATTGTTTAGGCCCAGACCACGACGTAGCAGCTTGTCTAGCCTGTGATTCTTTTAACCGGCGGACGCTGAGACGTCGCTCGGACTTTGCTGAACAGATTTTCGGCTCCGATTTTGCCTACATTATGCCGTCGGATCCTCCAACTACGCAAATAACTAAAAAACGCAAAGAAAAGGACCGACACTCGCGGTCAGCGGTTTTGGCTGAAACCACGGCCAAGCAATCCGCGAGTGTCTCGGTTTCGGCCGAAACCGAGCAAGCGGTTCTTTCTTCAGCCGACAACTTGCCTTCTACCGAGGCCTCCTCTATTCTGGTAGAAACGGCTTCTGAAATCCAGCCTTCTGTTGCGATTTCACAGGATTTATCAGACACCATTCCACTAGATATTTCTACTCCTGCACGTGGAGCTGCTAGGCTTCCTCCAGCTATGTCTATTAAGGCCTTTGCCAGGGCTAAAGCAGCCAAAACTTCCAAGCCAGTGCCTGCCAAGCCCCCCTCTCACAGGCCCAGCACCAGCTCCCATATGCTTTCTTTGGCACAGGATCTCATCCGTGGATCCCAGCCTCATCCAGACAGGGCCTCTCTCCCTCCTCCAGAAAAGAGGCCTAGAGCAGAGCCCCCTGAGCCAGTAGCCACAGATGATTCTTCTGATGATTCAGAACATTCTGATCCTCCTGAGGCTTCTTATTCTCCTTACGAAGACTCCGATGCTGAGGAGTCCATCCCTTCAGCCTCTCCTCCTGAGGAATTTTCCTTTGGGGAAACCTTGCATGCTATGAGGGAACAATTCCAGTGGCAGGGCCAAGATTTCTCAGACTCCAGAAAAAGGCTTAGGACCTTTCTACACTTACCACAGCATAGGCCTTTAGCTATCCCTCCAGTTCTATCTGTTGATGATGCATTTAATGATGCTTGCACTTCTCCTGATACTTTACCTCAGGCTCCTGCTAAACCAGATAGGTACTACAGGGTCCCGGACACTCATCACCACTTATATAAGGCCCCTTTTGCAGATCCAGAGACTATCTCCCAGGGCCCTAAAGCTGTAGCAGCTACTTCTTCTAAAAACCCCCTCCCCTCTGAAAGGGATTCCAGGTCCTTAGAGAGATGGGGTAAAAACGTTTACACCTCTGCTACCTTGTCAGCTAGAGCTTTGAATTGCCAATTTCATATGATTCAATATCAAGAGTTTATGCTTGACCAGTTGACTAAAAAGCTGTCCTCTGAAGAATCTTTAGATAAAAAGTATGTTCAAGAAATGTTACATAACATTCAGCAGGTTAGTAACCATTCTTTAAAATGTGGCTATGATGCACTGGAGGCTTCCTTTAGATCAGCCATGACGGGCACAGTTATCAGGAGGCATGCATGGTTGAAAGAACAGGCATTACCAGACCATATCAAATCTAAGCTTTTGGATGCACCTATGGACAAGGCCAATTTATTTGGTGCCCCCGCACAGCAGGTTCTCAAAAAGATGGAAGAGAAAGCAAAATCTGTGCAAACCGTAAAAGATTTCTTACAAGTTCAACCTCCAAGGTTTAGCAGGAATTGGCCCTCCAAGAATTGGTCCTTTCCGGAGTCCTCTAAGGCACAAAGAGGCAGGAATAGGCGCTCTAGAGGCAGAAACCAACCCAGAGGTTCCTACAGGGGTCGCCAGTGGCAGGGTAACAACCAACGAGGCACGGACACAGCCACCACCACTACAACAACTCAATCACAGTGACTTGGCGGTGACACCGCCTACCAGGGAACAACTAGAAGCACCCTTAGGCGGAAAGCTAACCTTATTTTCAAAAAACTGGCACTGCATTACAAGAGAAAAATGGATTTTGCAAACTATAGACCAAGGTTACAGGTTCCATTTCCATACTCTACCAGGAAAGAGAGGAATGCCAAACCTACCACCTACTCAAAGGACAGAAGCTCTAAAACAAATATCTCAATTATTAAGAATGAGAGCTGTGGAAAAGGTACCATCTATGGAGCAAGGGAAGGATTTTACTCCAGGCTCTTCCTGGTACCAAGAAAAGAAAACAAATGGAGGCCTATTCTAGATCTGTCCGCTCTAAACACATTCCTCATTGTTCCAAAATTCAAAATGCTGACTCTACAGCAGCTTCTTCCCATGCTGGGCAAGGAGTCTTGGCTGGTAACTCTAGATCTCAAGGAGGCATACCTGCACGTCCCCATAAGACCAATTTGCAGAAGATACCTCAGATTTCTTGCAGGATCAGAGCATTATCAATTCTCAGCATTGCCCTTTGGCTTATCTACTGCGCCCAGAGTGTTCACGAAATGCCTGGCATCAGTAATCGCTCATTGCAGACTTCAGGGATTCAAATCTATCCCTACCTGGACGACTGCCTGATACAAGCGGACAACACAAACAAATTAACAGAAGACTTACAAAGAGTCATCTACCTGCTACAAGCCCTGGGATACACAGTCAATTCAAAAAAGTCAAGGCTGATTCCATCCCAAATAATAACCTTTCTGGGTGCAGAACTGGACACATCCAAACAAATGGCATTTCTAACTGCAGAAAAGAAAGAACAACTTCCTCTCTACTTTTTGGCATTAACAAAGCAGAGCCATCTAACTGCAAGAAAAGTGTTACAAGCTCTAGGCTTCATGGCATCCTGCATAATTCTCGTCCCTCATGCCAGGCTTCACATGAGAAAGCTACAGTGGTACCTAAAGAATTTGTGGTCTCAGCACAAGCACAGCCTGGAAACCAAAATTCCAATGATCCCATGCCTGAAACAAGAGTTCTTATGGTGGGCACAGGCCTGTCAATCAAACACAGGACTGCCCTTCAGCAAAAGTCATCCAAGACAAACTATCACGACAGATGCCTCAGACCTCGGTTGGGGGGCACACATGATGGACAAGTGCATTCAAGGCCTATGGACTCAAGACCAACTGCATCTGCACATAAATCTAAAAGAAATGATGGCAGTAAAATTGGCAATCCAGGCATTCAGTCCTCTTCTCCACGAAGGTCAGCTGTTAAGGACAGACAACACCACAGTTATGTGGTACATCAACAAACAGGGAGGCACACACTCATACCCCCTATGCCGGCTGGCACTAGACCTATGGGATGTGGCTCTGGGTTACAACCTTCAGTTACAGGCAATTTATGTTCCAGGGAAGGAAAACATTCTAGCAGACACATTAAGCAGAACTATAACAGATGCCCACGAATGGATGCTGCATCCGGACATCTTCAAAGCCATCACAAGAAAATGGGGATTGCCACAAATAGACTTGTTTGCATCCCCATACAATCACCAGTTGAAGAAATTCTGCACAAGGACTTACCACCCACTGGCTTGGAAGGTGGACTCCCTATCCTTCAGTTGGAAAAGCATGACAGC
Organism: Protopterus annectens; assembly: GCF_019279795.1. NCBI lineage: Eukaryota > Metazoa > Chordata > Ceratodontiformes > Protopteridae > Protopterus > Protopterus annectens. The sequence continues at coordinate 310,038,324 of NC_056742.1, read as the reverse complement.
ATACGCATTCCCACCACTTCCTTTGATGCACAAGGTGCTTCTCAAGATCAAAGAGGAACGTCCGAGGATCATTCTGATAGCCCCAGACTGGCCAAGACAACATTGGTACCCACTACTGAGGAGCATGTCCAGGGAACAAATATGGAAACTACCACTGATCCCATTACTGCTGACACAGAACAACTACAACATTCTGCATCCAAGCCTAAAAACTCTGCAACTAACTGCCTGGAACATTACATGACAGAAATTAACCCAAATTTATCCCAAAGGGTTAAGGACATAATCCTGGAGGCTCGAGACCTTCAACAAGAAAGAATTATGCAGCAAAATGGAAAAGATATCTCATCTGGAGCTGCAAAGGGCAAGATGTGACACTGGTGAACATAGCCAACATCCTGGAGTACTTGGCTGAGCTCTACCACACAGGCCTGTCCTATTCCTCCATCAAGATACATGCATCAGCTATTTCAGCACAATACAGCTTGGATCCTCCTGTCTTCTCGCATCCTCTGCTCAGACAGTTTCTGAGGGGAATTAAAAATGTAAAAACCCCCAGGAAACCTCCATTGCCAGCATGGGACTTGAACTTTGTGCTAGAAAAACTGACTCTACCTCCTTTCGAGCCAGCAGCTACAGCAGACTTGCAATACTTATCCTGGAAGACTGCCTTCCTGCTGGCAATAACTTCAGCAAGAAGGGTCTCTGAACTACAAGCATTAATGGCAGTACAACCCTTCCTGATCTTCCATCAAGACAGAGTGTCCATGAGAACAAATCCTACATTTATGCCTAAGGTGGTATCCAGAGTCTCTTTAAATCAGGCTATCCACCTTCCTACATTCTTCCCCAATCCACAGAACAGGGGAGAAAAGCTTTTACATACCCTGGATGTACACAGGCAATTACGCTACTACCTGGACAGGACAAAAAACAATAGAAAAACTGACCAGCTTCTGGTAGCTTATGCAACAGGAAAAGAAGGAAAACCAATTTCTAAACAGACAATCTCCAAATGGATAGGAAATTGCATTAGATTTTGTTACTCCTACCATGGAAAGAAAACTCCAGAGAACATCAGGCCTCACTCCACAAGGGCCACAGCCACTACCACAGCTTTCTTACGAGGAGTGGCTACCAAGGACATTATAGAGGCTGCTACTTGGACCTCCGTGCATACATTTGCCAAGCATTATAACTTACCTCTATACTCTAGATCCTGTGCTGGCTTTGCCACTGCTGTTTTGCAAGGGATCCTGACTACACCATAATCTATTCTCATTTCCTCCTCCCCTAGTTTAGCTATGGTATTCTACCCATTTGTAAGGACTGCAGATGCATCCTTGAAGGACATAGTACAGTTTTGTACCTACCATAAATGTAGATGTCCGAGAGGAATGCATCTGCAGTCAGGATTACCCACCCTCCTTCCCCACTGAGGTACTCCTAGGGTACTTACCAATATTCAGCTAGCTTGGGGGGGATCTATTATGGTGTATTTGTTTGTATATATGTACATACATGTTTATTTTGTGTGTTTGCTCTCTATTATTTGGAAACTTTGGCATTTATCCAAATTTAGCCTACCAAGAGGGCACCTGGCATCTGGGGCAAGAAACACTGAGGAAAATGGCGTCGGCTGATGCCTTTATACCCGAAAACTGCCGCAATGACGGGTGAAGTGCGACACCAGCCAAAGCCGGACCCAGACTTTGGAATCCGGCCGACCGAAGGGCTGCCTGACGACAGGACAACCCATTTGTAAGGACTGCAGATGCATTCCTCTCGGACATCTACATTTATGGTAGGTACAAAACTGTACTTTTCCCCTGCTACTTCCTCGGGCTTTTCTAGTTTCCCTGGACCTCAAGGATGCTTGTCTACATATTCCTATTTATTCCCTTTTTCGAAAGTTTGAGTTTCTTTTTTGCTTCCTGACATATTCAGATGTTCTTCGTGTTTCACTGTTGCAGTCATTACATTTGGGTAATCTGCTGGCAGGTTGCCCTCAGTCTGATTAACAAAGTCTTGGGTCCTGCATCTGTTGCTGTCCCTTCTTCCATGACGTCAGGTCGTCAGGGGTATAAAACATGCAGCCGGCGTCATTACCTCAGTCTTTCTTGCCGTGCGGTTCCCGAAGCAGAAGCAGTTCGCAAGTGCCGGTTGGCCGACTCCTGAAATTTTTGTTTTCGAGTTTCAGAACCGAAGTCTGCAACTTAAAGCTAAGTACCCCATTGGGGAGACTTTTTCTTGCTCCTTACCGATGTCAGTAAAAGTTAATTGCATTACTTGTGGGAAGCAAATACCTCATAAAGATTTTCATTTGTACTGTATTCCTTGCCTAGGCCCTGACCACAACATACCTTGCTGTCAGTTTTGTGCTTTATTTAATCAGCGCACTATCCGTCGTCTGCACATTTTTGCCTCTAAATATTTCGGTTCTTGGTTTAATTATCCAGCAATGACGTTGGTTAGCCATCCGACTACCAGAATACTGAAAAAACGCAAAGAAAAATAGACAGGCCGTTGAGGTCCAAAACTGCGGACGACGCTTCTCCTAAGCCAGTCGCCAGTGCGCCGGTACTCAGTGAGGTGCTTTCGCAGCCCCTGATACCCACTACTTCTGATTCGAGGCCTCTACTGAGACCAATTCAGAGTCCGGTATGCCATGAGATGCTTCACCTATGGAACCCGCAGATGTCTCTACCTTGGATGGGTCCGGAGCCACTGTGCAGGCACCGGGTTCTGAGGGTGTATTCAGGCCTACAGACTTGCATATTAAACCGACTCCACTTTCAATACGAAGGCCTAAATCTCGATCTACATCTAAAAAAACGATGCCCAGGCCATATGTTCAGGCCCCTATGCCTAAAAAACAAACTATCAAAATGGCTGAAAATTTAATTACTCTAATCAGGGGTAGTGAACCCCCCCCCCCCCCCACACACACACACCGTTCTAAGAGGCCTAGGCCTGAGCTTGACTATGAATCTTCTGAACAGGACTCTGTTTCTTCTGACTCTTCTAATGACCTGGATGTGTCCATACTTGAGGATTCTGATGCAGAGGATTCCATTCCCTCTGCTTCCAGCCCCCCCGCGAGGACTTTTCTTTTGGTGAAACTTTACATTTTTTAAGGGAGCATTTCCACTGGGAAAGTCAGGAATTTTCTGAATCCAAAAAGAGGCTTTGGGATTTCCTTCTTCCTCAGCATAGGCCTCTGGCTATACCTCCTGTACTAGACATTGTTGATGTGTTTTCAGAATCCAGTATGGCCCCTGATTCCCTGCCTCCGGCTCCTAGTAAACCAGACAAGGTACTACAGAGTTCTTGAGTCCCACAAGTTCCTTTTCAAGAATCCTGTTGCAGACCCTGAAACCATTTCTCAGGGGCCCCAAGGACATTAAGGCTTCTACTGCTAAAAATCCTACCCCTTCTGATAGAGACTCCAGGGAGCTGGACAGATGGGGTAAAAAGGTTTATACTTCTGCAACCCTGGCAGTCAGTGCTTTAAAGTGTCAATTTCATATGGTAAAACATCAACAACATATCATGGGACTGCTTAAACAAGAACATATCATGGGACTGCTTAAACAACAACATATCATGGGACTGCTTAAACAGCAACATATCATGGGACTGCTTAAACAGCAACATATCATGGGACTGCTTAAACAGCAACATATCATGGGACTGCTTAAACAGCAACATATCATGGGACTGCTTAAACAGCAACATATATCATGGGACTGCTTAAACAACATCATATCATGGGACTGCTTAAACAACATCATATCATGGGACTGCTTAAACAACATCATATCATGGGACTGCTTAAACAGAAAATGATTATTTCTGACTGTGGAAAATAAAGATTTACACGATTTATTGCATTCAGCTGAACAAGTTGGAAAACGTACATTGCATTGTGGTTTTGATTCTTTAGAGGCCTCTTGCAGGGCTGCTGTTACTGAGTCTATGCTTAAAAGGCATGCTTGGCTTACGGAGCAATCTCTGCCTGATCATGTTAAAGCCAAGTTGTGGATGCTCCTTTGCATCACGACAGTCTGTTTGGCAATAAGGCTGAAGTCCTAAAAAGGATGGAAGATAAAGCTAAATCTATGCAAACTGTGAAAGATTTCTTCCAAGTGCAACCTCCAAGATTTAGTAGGCACTGGCCTACTAAGAACTGATCCTTTCCAGCTCCTTCCAGATCCACTCAAACCAAACCCAGACGCACCAAAAGCTCCAGATTTCAGTCCCAAGGGACTCTCAGAACTAAGCAATGGGGTACTTCCACTTCCAAATCTGGAAATAAGACACCACCCTATGGTAAACAGTCTCAATGACTTTCCTTTAAAATTACCAAGCACTTATCTCTCAGCCGCCCCTTTGGGGGGAAAAATTGCTCTTCATGCAAAAAAACTGGCAACTCATAACCCAGGACAAATGGGTTTTAAATATAGTGTCCAGGGATACAGATTTCATTTCCACACGTTGCCAACTCCAAATGGATGGCCAGACCTGCCCCCAAATCAGTGGGCAGAGGCTCAGAAACAAGTATTTTCCCCTCTTAAACATGGGGGCTATTCAACCAGTACCAAAAGCGGAAAAGGGACAAGGTTTCTATTCCAGACTTTTCCTGGTACCCAGAAAAGACAAATCATGGTATCCAATTATGGACTTGTCTAAACACCTTTCTGGACATTCCAAAATTCAACATGCTGACTCTTCACCAGTTACTTCCTATGCTAGGCAAGGATGCCTGGTTGGCAACTCTAGATTTAAAAGAAGCTTACCTGCATATCCCTATCAGGGAATCTTGCAGAAGATACCTACACTTCAAAGCAGGCTACTTGCATTATCAGTTCTCTGCACTGCCATTTGGCTTGTCTACTGCACCCAGGGTATTCACAAAGTGCCTGGCTCCAGTAACTGCATTTTGCAGGCAAAGAAATATTCAAATATATCCATACCTGGACGATTGTCTAATTCGGGCAGAAAACCAGGACATACTTATAAAACCTCTGGCGTTTGTAAAAAGGGTTCTAACTTGTCTAGGGTACACCATAAACGAAAAGAAATCTCAACTGGTACCCTCTCAAAAAATTACATTCCTGGGTGCAAGCTTGAATACAACTGCCCAGATGGCTTTCCTCATGCCAGAAAAGCAAATTCATTTGGTGACTTACTTCAAACAAGTGGCCACAAAAACCCTGCTATCTGCAAGACAAATACTGCAAGCTTTGGGGTTCATGGCCTCCTGCATTCTTCAAATTCCATATGCAAGACTGTATATGAGGAAACTTCAGTGGTACTTAAAACGTTTATGGAGTCAGTATTGTCACAGCCTGGAAACTATTCTTATTGTACCTTGCCTACGCCTAGAGTTCCTGTGGTGGGCAGAGGTCTACCAACCAAACGAGGGACTGCCATTCACACCATCCCCGGCCTCCCAAACCTAACTACAGACGCATCAGACTATGCATGGGGGAGCTTATCTGGCAGGGAAGTGCATTCAGGGCAAATGGCGCCCAAATCAAATGCACATACATATCAGTCAAAAATAAATGCTAGCTGTACAGAATGCTCTGACTGCCTTCAAGGACTACCTTCATCCAGGACAACTAATGGTAAAGACTGACAACACTACGGTTATGTGGTACATAAACAAGCAGGGGGGTACACATTGCTACCCCCTCTGCAGACTAGCCATGGCATTGTGGAACACTGCCTTGAGCTACCAAGAACATCTACAAGCTCAATTCCTGCCAGGCAAGCTGAATCTTCTGGCAGACGATCTAAGCCGAAATCTCATGGACCCACATGAATGGAAACTGGAACCACAGATTTTCAACATGTTGATAAGCAAATGGAGGAGCGCAGACATAGATCTATTTGCCTCCCCCCAGAACTACCAGTTGGACAAGTTTTCCACAAGAACTTCTCACAAAAAAGCCTGGAAAGTGGATGCTCTGTCCTTCAGCTGGAAAATCCTATCGGTCTACGCCTTCCCCCTCTGCCTCTGCTCTCCAAAGTCCTGCTAAAAAGTCAAACAGGACAGACCAAAAATGATTTTGATTGCTCCAGACTGGCCACGCTAACACTGATACCCACTCCTGCGCAGTGTCTTTAATATCCCCATGGCACCTGCCTCAGACACCTTCCTTACTGTCTCAGCAGGAGAACTAGATTCTGCACCCTCAGCTTCCTACATTGAACCTTGCAGCTTGGCTAATCACTTAAATTCACCCTTAACATCCCTCAGCAAACCTGTGATGGATGTCATATTGGAGGCGAGAAGACCTAGTACTAGAAAATCTTTTATGCTGACAAATGGAAAAGATTCTGTGCTTGGAATCGGTCTCAAGGAATAAGCACAGCAGCGCCCAATTTACCTCAGATTTTACAATATTTAACGGAGATGCCTCACAAGGGCCTGTCTTTTTCCTCCATTAAAATCCACGCCTCAGCCATTTCAGCTCATAACACAGAACCCTCCCCTCTTCTCTCATCCTCTGCTCAAGCAGTACCTCAGAGGGGCAAGAACTTGAGACCACCCAGGAGAGCTCCAACCCTTGCGTGGGACCTTAACTTTGTATTGGAAAAACTCACTCTACCTCCGTTCGAGCCAGCTGCTACTGCAGACTTAACATTTCTTTCTTGGAAAACAGCCTTCCTTCTGGCAATTACTTTAGCTAGAAGGATATCCGAGTTACAGGCCCTTATGGCAGTGGAGCCTTTCATCAGTTTTCATGCGGATAGGGTGTCACTCGGGACCAGTCCATCCTTCATGCCCAAGGTGGTATCCGGTGTGGCCCGTAATCATTCCATTTGCCAACTTTCTTTCCCAATCCACAGAACAAAGGGAAACTGATTCTGCATTCAATGGATGTACACAGACAACTAAGATTTTACTTGGACAGAACTAAAACTCAAAGAAAATCTGAACAACTGCTAGTAGCATTTGCTGCAGGGGCAGAGGGAAAGGCGATTTCAAAACAAACCATTTCCAAATGAATGAGCCATTCCATTCATTTCTGCTACAAGCATCACGGAAAGCTTATCCCACAGGGGATTAGATCTCATTCCACCAGGGCTGCATCTACGTCTACAGCCTTTCTCAGAGGTGTTCCTACCAGGGATATTCTAGAAGCTGCTACATGGAGTTCAGTTCATACTTTCACCAAACATTACCATTTACCAATTTTCTCTAAATCCAGAGCTGGCTTTGCCACTGCTTTCTTGCAGGGCCTTATAGCTGGTCCTAATGTATAAATCCATCCTCCCAACTGTGGCTTTGGGAATCTACCCAGATGTAATCACTGCAACAGTGAAACACGAAGAACATAGTACAGTTGTGTATACTTGCATAAATGTAGATGTTGGTGTATTCACTGTTGCTGTCCTGGTTACCCTCCCTCCAGCCGCCTGTTTTTTCTCTGACTATACCACTACTTTCTGTTCCTATGCTTAAAAGCCTTTTTGGTGCATTTGCTTTTGATTGGAGGTATAGTGCTGTATTTTAAGATTTTATTTTGCTCCCCATTCGGGGGGCACCTGACATCTGGGGCAAGAAAAACTGAGGTAATGACGTTGGCTTTGTTTTATACCTCTGACGACCTGACGTCATGGAAGAACGGACAGCAACCGACGCAGGACCCAAGACTTTGTTAAACACTCTCACTGAGGTCAACCTGCCAGCAGATTACCCAAATGTAATGACTGCAACAGTGAATACACTGTAACATCTAAATTTATGGTATGTGTTCACAACTGTACTTTCTCTGCTTTGCACTTTGGCCTTTCTACTTCAAATGCCTCATTCTGTGATTGCTTTTTGCAGGATAAGGGGTGTATAGGTCTTTCCCTACCTGGATGACCTGCTTATTCAGGCCTCTTCTTAACAGATCTTAACATCTACCCTTTACCATTTCTCTCACGAAAAGCATGAGGTTTACTGTAAATTTCCAGAAGTCTTTCCTGACTTCTCAATATCATGGTTTTCTGGGTTGCAGGATCTAGACTGTTCCAGTGCTGGCATCCCTGCCACTTCCCAAGGCCTTAATTCTCATTGCTTTCTTTCAATCCCTTTTTACTCTGACTTGAATCCGTCAGAGAATATCTTCGGGCTCTATGGTACATGGCTTCCACCCTTAAAGCTTCAGTGGTTTCCAAAGTCAGTTTGACTTCAGCTTTCTCATCCTTTAGATTTTGTAGTCTCTCCTCTTCTATGCCTAAAGCTGGAACTTCGGTGGTGGTTTCATGAGTTGTCCCTCAACCCAGGGCTTCCTTTTCAACCCTCATTCTCCTTTCAGGAACTTTTCACAGATGCTTTGGACATGGGATGGGGGGCTTCCTTTGGCCCTCGGAATGTACAGGGCTTTTGGTCAATTTGTCAAAAGAAAGACCACATCAGTGTCAGAGATGAGAGCTCTTTTGCTGGCTCTTCAGGCTTTTCTCTTTTCTTCCCAGGACTCCTCAAAATTCTCACAGACAATGCCACAGTGATGTAGTATGTCAACAAGCAAGGGGGCACAAGGTCTTACCTCTTTGCAGGTTAGCCCTTCAGGTTTCACAGTTGGCTATCCATTGTCCGGTATCCCTTCAGGCAGTTTGCATTCCATCAGATCAGAACATAGTGGCAGATTCTGTGAGCAGGTCTATAACAGTCCCACAAGTGGATACTTCACAGGGATGTTTTTCTGGACATTAGACACTCCTCAAGTAGATCTGTTTGCCTCTCCTCTGAACAGACAACTTCCTCTATTTTATGCCAGAATCCTAAGCCCTCTGTCCTGGAAGATGGGTGGCCTCTCTCCTTATTGGAAGGGGATGTTTCTTTATGCCTCCCATCCCCTTCCTCTTATTCCAAAAGACCTGTTCATGGTAAAATGGGATGCTCTCAAAATCTTGTTGGCGACTCTTAGTCCTGACAACATTGGTTCCCTCTTCATCTGCATCTTGCCAAGGGCAGTCATCACAGGTTACCTCACAGGGAGGACCTGCTCACACAAGACAAAGCGATCTGTCATCCATCTCCACCGGTCCACACTTTAACATTGTGGGTGATAAGGTTTTGATCCCTTACAGACACGTTCTTTTCTGAGGACATGCTTTGGGTTCTGCAGGAGGCTAGGAAACCCAATACCAGGAAACTACTTATTCAGATTGAAGAGATTGTTTGGCATCTTTCTTATAACCTGAATCTACGTACTGTGGATGTTTTGTTTATAAAGTCATATTTATAAAAATAAGCGTACACCAAGATTATATATTGCCCGTTCCAAAAGAGGGATGGGGCTCCTTGCAATTGATTACATTGTGTAGATCTGCAATTGTGGGACTCCACACACATCTGCTGCCCTCACAAGACCCAAATGTAAGTTTTGAAACATGGGAAGAATAAATCTAAGATGACTTCTCTGCTTAGTTTAGCAGAAGCATATCGGCATCAAGCAGGAATGGAAATCAAACCAGAAGTAGATAAAAAATCAGGCAGCAACTGAATGTGGCAAAAAACGAAAGAATATAAGATGAAGAACCAGATGAGAAGGCAAGGAATGTGAAAAATGCATAAATATAGTTGCAAGTACAGAAGATTTCTGGAAGAACCTCATGTTCAGTAATGAAAGCAAGAATGGTTGAAGGGAGGCAAATTCAAACCAAGAGATGTAAGGTTAATATTGGCAGCCCAAGATAGTGGGCTTACGTACATGCTGGTTTACAAAGTGCAGTGAACATGTGGGAGAAACAGACAAATGTAGGTTTTGTAAAACCAAATTGGAAACGGTCGCACACCTTGTTGCTGGTTCTGACATAATGGCTGGTTGTGACATAATGACAGAAGGACTGTATATTGAAAGGCATAAAAATGTGGCAAGACTTGCACTGGGGATTGTGCAAACATTGTGGTGTTGAATTGGCTGAAAATCACTGGAAGCATGAGCCACAAAGCATCATAGAAAATGATGAAATGTATTTCCCATGGGATCACTCATTACCAGCAGTTCAAAAGATAGATGCTAGAAAACTGGATATAGTGGGCCAAGAAAAGACAAAAGTAGTATTGATCATTGAAATCGCCACACCCAGTGACTACAGTGTCTTGTGTGCAGCGATCGTCATAAAATATCAGGATCTGCAAGCAGAAATGAGGGCAATGTGGAAGAGATATCCAGACAGTTCCAATAGTAGTAGGAGCAATGAGTCTTGTATCTAAATACAATTGTAGATTCTTTATCAATCCATGTAACCTGTATGAATTGCAGAAGGGGTCATTACTGGGCACATTGTGGTGTTTTTTTTCATCCTAGGACTTTAGGGCTGTCTTGGATATCTAAAGCCATTTCTTTTTATTTTCATGGAAAGAACCTTCCTCCTTCAGTAAAGGCTCGTTCCACTAGAGCCATGGCTTTGTCTTATGCTTTTTTTTCAAGGGTCTTTGATACAAATTGTATTCCTGAGGCAGCAACCTGGATTTCTCTGCATACCTTTACTAAGCAGTATAAGTTGGATGTGATTTTTAGGGCCATTGTCCATGGCTTCCTAGAAGGCTCTACTTGGCCCTTCCTCCTCCCAGTCTTCTTCCTGAGCTTTTGCACTCTCCCTGTTGTAAAGAATACTGCAACAGTGATATGGAAAGACATAGTACAGTTGTGTAAAATCTTATAGTAGACTTTCTTCTCTTCACTGTTGCAGTATTTGCTTACTCCTTCCCTCTGTACTCCCCGTGGTCCTTTTCCCTTTTGGATGCGCTTGTTACCTATTTTTATCCTTGGACTGTCATTCCTTCTGGGGCTTTTTCAGTTCAGAGAATGGTACGTGCAGATGTCCTTTATGCAGTATGCCATATGCTGGGAGCATACGTGTGGCGAACAACATACCCTTTACAGCCAAAAGCTTTGGCATACTGGACATTGGGCTGCCCTTGACAGGAGATCCATGTTGTAAAGAATACTGCAAAAGTGATTAGAGGGACATCTATTTGGTAAGATTTTACACAACTCTACTTTACTTGTGATCGATGGGTTGACATTTCTGCCGACTGTTTTGATGACACATTTTGTTGGATTTCTGATACGTACATGCATGATGCTTTTATCCTAATACCTGGAAAAATTGATCACTCTATCCAGAATGCAGACAGAACAGGGGCAACATTGAGTCTGGTGCCACCCCTAGCCAACTACAATTTTGGAAACTTGAGTGCCAGTCATGAATCCTAGAGGTAGAGGGTTCCCAAAGGCCATAGGAGACCCTAACCATCAGAGTCTGAATTTTCTTCTGGATGTGCTCAAGAAGAGGGCAATGCAGAAGGGGATACATACACTCTACAACACCCTCTAACCCTGATTCCGTCCTTGATGAGATGGAGAGATCCCCACAGTCTCTTCCACGTGATACCAAGTTTGGGTGTATTTTAGAATTGAAGAGTCAGAAGGGGACTTGGCCTGTAGACCCTCTCCCTTAATGAGAAACTGAAAGATGCATTTTGAACTGCCTCATCTACATCTTGTGTGGTTTCCTCCTTGAACTGCGTGATTGATCTGGCTGCAGAGTAGGTGCTGTAGATCATTGTGTGTGATGTACCTTTAAGAAGCATTCCAGTCAGTGCGCGCGTACATATAAGTACTGAGCATGTGCAAGGAAGAGTGCCATTTTGAATGAGTGGCCAGATTGAGAGCATGCAAGTAAGTTCAATGTTCCTGCCATCCATCCTGATTGTATACAGTAAACTACTTAAAGGAACACCCAAACCTCATCATCGTCTTAATGCACATAAGATGAGCGACATGGTGTCAGAATGGGATCCAGAGTTACAGCCATGAGGCAACCAGTTAAAGTTGGAGGAATGCGTGAGTCATCCCTACTGCTCAAATGACTTACAAAATGGGTCAGAAACAAATTCCAGGTACTAAAACTTGCATAAATTATTTCTTTCACTACAAATATAAAATGAAGCACTCTGAACGCTCAAAACAAATTTCTTATTAAACGAAATGTCTGAAACTGCGACATATTGATAAAAATATTCGCAATTACGAAAATGTTTGAAACAATATCTGAATTGCACAAAATTTACAAAAAAGAGAAAACAGTATTTTTTTGCTGTGCCACTTTTCATATTAACTAAAGCCATTCAAAATATCCGAAATGTGCAAAGTGTTTGCAAGTGTGTGCAGTAATACAGTGCAGTTATTTCATAAAGTAGTCATTTCAAAGAATATTTTGCAAACTAGTTATTTCTAAGCATATTTTGCAGAGTGCAGTCTTTAGAAGAGTTTGTTGTGCATTTGAATATTACAAGTACCTGATGTGTGTGAATGTACATAATTGTGGGCATGGCAGAAAGATTTCGCAGACCCACACAGCTTGTGTTTGATAATAGTATTGCAGAAAATTGGAGCGTGTTTGAGTAGGAATAAGATATTTTCATACAGGCTGCTTTTTCTGACAGACCACATACAAAAGCATTTATTCTGTTTAATTTAGCTAGTCCAGAGTCCATTGAAAGCGAGCGTTCATTTGTGTATGTACCTGCTGTGTTTGCAGGGGTGAGGAAGACCGCCATATTGTGGTACCGGCTGAAATGTGGGGAGACCCTAAGTGCTTAAAATGTAAATTTAGAGAAATATGTAACCCTCAAACCAATATTAGAATGGAAAGGCACTTATTTTACTCAAGGGATTAAAAGCCTAGTGAAACTTTTTCAGCATATGTAACTGACTTGGGAAATAGTTAAAACATGCAGATCTGGTGATCTGAGAGATGAGTTGAGACAGGCTTATGTGTGGTATTAACAATGACACAATGAAAGATTTTTCTTCGAGACAATTTGATGTTAAATAAGGCCATTGAGGTTTGTCAGATATGAGGTTACAGAAAAGCATACAAATGAGAATAGCTGTGGAAGGCACAGTGACTAAGCTTGTGTTGATAGTATGCAGCACTTGGTTTAAAAGATATAGGGCCAAGCACTTGGCAGCTATTGCAGGTCCTGTATTAGTCCCTGGGAAACCCAGAGTATTTTTAGCAAATTCCAGGGCATCCTCAGTGAAGCACAAGGGTGAGTCAGCAAAGTCAAAACATGTGCCCCCACTCAACTTCATACTCAATTGTCATAATTGTGGTGGAAGTCATGATCCCAAAAGAGAAAAGTGCTTAACTTTTGGTCAGGCGGGTCATTATTGCAATAAGTGGAATCATTTCAAATGTTTTTGTAAATCAGATAAGGCACATTCTTTTATTAAGAGGGCATTCCAAGAGACAAGTTGATCAATTAGAAAGCTGTGATCCTACTGTTATGTTGATGGTGCGTCTGCTTGGTGAAACAGTCAACGCAGTAGATTTGTGGACAACAAATGAAATCTCTTGTACTGTTTGGATTAATGGGAGTCCTGTAGAGCTCAAAGTAGACATTGGCTCAAAGTGCAATGTTATGTCAGCAGAAGCATTTGCTAGAGTAAGAGCTGTGGAACATCTTGATTTGACAGTGTGCAAAGCTTGTTGCTTATGGTAGTGAATAGATTCACACCAAAGGCTCAGTAGTGCTTTCATGTTACTCTTCTGGGAACAGCTATGACTTGCAGTTTTTTTGTAGTCAAGAGACGTGCAGTCATTGAGGCTTCAGAGACTGTTTGAAAATGGGACTGTTTTGATTTAATAAAGACATCCACCATGTAAGCCTGCATGACAACAGCTCAAATTTCACCCAAACTATTTTTTTTCTGAGTATGCTGATAGTTTTGCAGACAAACTAGGCAAACTACCAGTTGTGTACTCTATGAAGCTAGACCCAGAGGTCAGCCCAGTTCGACCAGCATGGAAAGTTCCAGTAGCTATACAGAACAGAGTCCAAGCTGAGCTAGACAGAATGGTGCAGCTAGGAATAATTTGTCCAGTAGAACCACCTGCTGAATGGGTATGCTCCATGGTAGTAGCTCATAAGAAAAGCTCAGATGATATCAGAATATATATTGATAAGAGGTCTGAACAAAGTGTTAAAATAGGCCTCATCATCCAATGTGCACAGTCAGAGGTTGCTGCCCTCATGCCAAATGCCACTGTTTTGTTTCTGTTTTAGATGCAGAGAGTTCATTTTGGCAAATTTTGCTAACCACATTCAGTACGCCATTCGAAAGATACAGATTTCTGAGAATGTCATTTGGAATAAATTCTGCCAGTGAAGTCTTTCATCTTGCGATGGAGCAAATTTTCTTCTGGCTATCCATGTGCTATTCTAGTAGATATTCTGGTAGTAGGCATTGGTGAAGTCAAACATGACAGAAACCTCAAAGTTCTGGAAAGAGGATGTTGAAGCGAGTCATGAGCTGAATCCTCAGAAGTACAAATTCAGGCTGAGAAGTTGTGTTGGTCATTTGTTTACCACTTCAAGCTTACAACCAGATCCTTCCAAGCAAACAGCAGTTCTCGAGATGCCAGCTCCAGACAATGTCCAAGCCCTGGAATGTTTTCTTGGCATGGTCAACTATGTAGGCAAGTTCATTCCAGATTTAAGCCAACTTTCAACACCACTAAGAAAGCTGACGGGCATGTTATTTGGTCATGGTCAGAACGGCACCAAAGAGTATTGATGTCCTGAAACAAAGTTGCTAACTCACCAACTCTCAGCTACTATGATGTTCACAAACCAGTTACTCTTTCCTGTGATGCTTCTAAGTTTGGTCAAGCTGCAGTCATTGTTCAAGAGAGTAGACCAGTAGCCTTTGCATCGAGAACTCTTACAGAGACTGAGATGCAATATGCCTAGATTGAGAAAGAGCTTTTGGTGATTGTTTGCATGTTTGAAATTTCATGATTATATTTATGGTCTAACTATCCAGATCAAAACTGATCACCAACCTCTGGTCACTACTTTGAGAAAGCTTGTGCATACAGCTCCTGCCAGATTGCAACATATGATGCTCAAATTGCAAAAGTACAATGTCTTGTTTACACAAAAGGCAAATGTATTTGTCTTGCTGATGCCTTATCCAGATCACCCAGATAAACCACAGAGCAGCATAACAATGAGCGACTTGATTTTTAGATCATGGAAGTGAGAATTTTTTCTTCCACTTGTCTTGAGCTCAGAACTCGCACAGTTTCAGATCCAGTTCTCCTGAAGCTGAACCTCTTTATCAGTCGAGGATGGCCTGCAAAGCAATCTTGTTTACCAGTAGAAGTGCAACCTTATTTTCCATACAGAGATGATTTTGTCAGACAGTGGTATCATGAAAGGTCCAAAAGTGATTGATCCAAACTCCTTACAAGAGTACATTAAGATCTTGCATCACGGCCACCCAGGAACTGATTCTACCAACAGAATGGGTAGAGGGTCTAGTATTTTGGCCTTCTGTGTCAAGTGATAAAGTACTTTAATCTTGTTCAGTATGTAGTAATACAAAGACGCATCAACAAAAGGAACCACTTCATTTAAGCCAGATTCTTGAGCTACCTTGATGAACGGTAGCCACAGATCTGAGTGGAATGGTCAACCCTACATGGTGTTAGATTGTTATTCAGGAAGCAGGACTATTCGACCCTGGACTGTTTGCCCCCAGACGGTTCGACCCCAGTGCATTTCTACTCAGTTTCATGTATAACTTTATCTGTACTGTATATGTGATTTTTAGTTGACAGTTTAACCCCGGACTATTTGACCACAGATATTTTCTTTTAAGTACTTTATTAATCAACTATTCAATAATAACACTTAATTTTTCATTGTAAATATATTTTTTATTAATATTTTTATTTTATTACATTGGGTAGCATAAATATAACATTTAAATCTTTAACATATAACAACTAGTGATGTTAAGTTGTCATTCTCGCCTTCATTCTTGCTGGATGGGTTTGAGCCGATCCTCTGCTCCGACTCTGCCTATACTATAGCTCGAGAGCTATTTTTACCGGCTCGAGGCAGCCCTATATCCCACAATACCATGCGCTAACTCCCCAGATCTTGTTTGCCGCTTTGCTGCGAGGTTGCGTTTTTACCGGCTCAGGTCAGTGTAAAAAGTTTTTTCTTTGTGAGGACTTTTTTAAAAAATTTAAGGTTAGTTTTCCCTATCTGTTCATTATCTTACCCTTAAAAGCTTATTAACAGTTTTCGTTAAGCCCCCCCCCCTCCTGTAGTCAAATTGATAAACGGGCCTTCGGGCTTTAGTTTTTCTATAGTTATCCCTATAGTTTGCCCTTATTGAGTGGGTGTGTGTGTGTTTTCCTAGTCAGCCCTTTAACTTCTCCCCTTGTGTGAGTGTTTGAGTGAGTTCTGTGTGCTGACTTTGTTAGATTGTTAGTGTCCACTATAATGTCCAAAGACACTAAAGTCTCAGGATTCAAGAAGTGTGACTCGTGCTGTCAGATGTCATCTCTGACAGACGGTCACACTTCTTGCATTTATTGCCTGGGACCCTTGCACCTGCAGGACTCTTGTTCCGTTTGTCACGGATTTAGTCCAAGAGTCCTGCAGGAGCGCTGCAATAAGCTCATTTTGAGGGGCTTATTGAAGCCTGATGACTCCCCGTCTAAGTCTGGCTCGGGGAAGTCGTCCAAGCCTGCCAAACCCTCGGCTCCAGTTCTTGAGTCGACGGCTGGCGGAACCGAAAGTGCTCAGACATCGGCTCCAGTCGGATCCGATGCGAGCAAGACTTTGCCCGCTCCGAAACCTGTATCGGAGCCAACAACAGCGCGCAAGCGCTCTAGGTCACCCTCCGTAGAGTCCATTAGTTCGGCTCCAGGATCGCCCTTACTGTCGGAGTAGAGTCATAGGACTCATTCCTCCAGGTCTTCCAGGCTGTCCGACCATGACATTGAGAGGGTGGTCAGTAGACTCCAAGTCTCAGGCACTGGCCCAAATACTCCAAAGCCCATCTCACCAGACTGTGGCTCCCTCGGTGCCAATTTCGATTCCTCCTCCGACTCTTCAGTTGAGCTCGGAGCCGGAGTTTGTCAGAACCGGGACCTTACCCACGTCGGAGCCGATACTACCACCTTCGGCCCCGGCGTCGTCTGCGCCGACCTCTTCATTGGTGCCATCCGTGGAGAGGTCCGGGCGCCGGGACTCCATCGTCGGCTCAGAGGGGGCGAGTGGCATCGGACCCTTGTCCGACCCCGTTCTCTCCCTCGGAGCGTCGGCGCTTGTTAGTTCGGCCCCGACATCATTCTCTGAGCCTTCTCTGTCGGCACCGTGAGTGGTCCTGGTATCCTCGGAGCCAGGACTTTCTTCTGTGCCGGATAGGGGAGCCTTTGAGGTGATGAGGAGCGTGCTGGATCTGGTGTCCGCTCCAAGGTTGGTTCCTTCAGCTCCTCCCTCTACAGTGCCTGTTACGGTCTCTGGTCATCCTCTGGCAATTGATAGCAAAGATCCAAAGCGTAGGGTACCCACTTTGGGTGTCTCTTCCTCGTCCGAGGCCTCCCCTGAAGCTTCAGGGGAACCCCCTAGGAAAAGTAAGTGCAAGAGGAAGCCCGTAGACTCTCCAGAGTCTCACTTCGGACACTGACTTGGATGAGTCGGAGGGTTCCCAGAGATCCCCCTCTGAGGATGTCTCCTTTTCAGACATCCTAGAGATCCCGAAACAGAGGGGGAATTGGTCCACACTCAAACCCTCCGAGGACGAGTCGGTTTACCTTGACGCTATTGGGTCTCGCCCTTCCACCTCCTGAGTGTCCCCTCCTTTTGACCCACTGATGGAAGTAGTGGCCAGAAAGGCATGGGCAGCTCCTGAATTGATGGAACCTACCCCTAGGAGGCCTTCTAAATTTATTTCTGCTCCGGTAGACAAACCATTTCTGACCAAAGGTGTATCGGTAGATGCTATGGTGGTAGCAGCCGCCACTAAGAAGGAATTAGCTGATCCTTCTGTACCTGTTCATCCTCCTAATAGAGTCCAGGACTATGGACAGGTATGGTAAGCGGACATTTGCTTCAGCGACCTTCGCCATGCGGTCGCTGAACTATTTGTCATTTCAACTGCCTTCAGAGAGATTTGCTCAAAGAACTGGGTGAAACCATACAGGATCCTTCTGCTGCGGGGTATCAGGACAAGATTAACTCCCAACTGGCTACCCTGATTTCCATTGCCAACTCCTCCATGTGGCTTATCTCTTAGCAGCCGATGGAGCGAGTAGGGCCGCAGGCACAGGTGTTGCGTTAAGATGTCACGCCTGGATGCGACTCTGTAATTTTGCTGATCCCTTCAAGGCGTCCTTCACCAACACTCCCTTTGATGGTTCAGAGTTGTTTGGACCTCAGGTGAAGAATACCCTCACCAGGTGTGAGCAAGATGGTAAGACTCTCTCTGCCGTGGGAGTCCACTTTTCCACACCATCTAGACCATACCCTAAAGGTCAGAAGGGTGGAAAGATGTGGTTCCGCAAACCACAGGGAGTCGTGCCTGCCGCACGTGGTGAACCCCCCCCCCAGAGGGGGGAACAATAATAGACGCCACCCCAGGGGCAGAGGGGGTCCCCACAGAACCAGGGTTCCAGGGAATCCTTCCCTGACCAACCCTTTCAGCATTCCTGAGAAGCTGCCTGACTGTCCACCTTCGGAGGCAGTCGGGGGAAGATTATCTCTGTACCCGGAAGCCTGGCAATCCCTCTCTCAAGACAAATGGGTACAGTCGGTCATATCCGAGGGTTACAAAATCCCCTTCATTTCCCTTCCGATCCAACCGCCAAGACCCCTCCCAGACGTACCACCCGGACAAAGGGGTCAGGCACAGCTAGAGATAAAAAAGCTGTTAGAAAGAGTCATCCAGGGAGTCCCAGCAGACCAGCTAGGATCCGGAATCTACTCCAGGTTCTTTTTGGTACCAAAAAAGACAGGAGACTGGAGACACATTTTGGACCTCAGCAGACTGAACAAGTCTGTGCAGAAGACAAAATTTCGGATGGTAACGCTGCAGTCCATTCTGCCCTTCTTGGGCAGAGACAACTGTATGTGCTCGTTAGACCTTCAGGACGCGTACTATCATGTAAAGATACACAGGCGCTCCAGGAGGTTTCTCCGCTTCCGGCTGGGAGCCAGTCATTACCAATTCAGAGCCCTGCCCTTTGGTCTCACCACAGCCCCCCGGGTGATCACCAAATGTTTGGCAGTGGTCATGGCTCACCTGAGACCAAAAGGATTCCAGGCATTTCCATATTCAGACGACTGGCTCATTACCGCTACCACCAAGCAGCATCTTATCATAGCCAGGGATTACACCATTCGCATTTGCAACAAACTAGGTATTTCCATAAATTTCGCAAAATCCTCCTTGTCGCCTTGTCAATGTATAAACTTCATAGGCGCCGTGTTAAACACCACAGAAATGTCTGCAACATTACCACCTCAGAGAGTGACAGACATACGGCGGAATGTTCAGATGTTCATCGTGCATATAGCTGCAGTCATTACAGATGGGTTATCCTGCCGTCAAGCGGGTCCTCGGCCGGCCGAATTCCAAAGTCTAGGTCCGGCGTCGGTTGTCGTCGCTTCTTCCCTGACATCAGTGCGGCAGGGGTATAAGTGGCAGCCGACGCCATTTTCTCCAGTCTTTCTTGCCGCGCGGTGCCCGAAGCAGAAGCAGTTCGCAAGTGCCGGCCAGCTCCTAAGATTTACGAAAGTATTTCAGCCGAAGTCTTCTTGAAAGCTAAGTACCCCGTTGGGGAAACTTTTCTTGCCTCAGACCGATGTCAGACCAAGTTAATAATTGCATTTCATGTGGGAAGCAAATACCGCATAAGGATTTCCACTCTTTCTGTATACCTTGCTTAGGCCCAGACCACGACGTCTCGGCCTGCTGTTTTTGTGCTAGATTCAACAAGCGTACTATTAAGCGCCGGGCGGAGTTCGCCCTTCACTATTTTTGGCAAAAAATTTAATTATATTATGTCGTCGGATACTCCGACTCCAGTTTTGAGCAAAAGACGCAAAGATAAGGACTGACATGTGAGGTCCGCACAGACTACTGAGACCACGCTAAGGCCGACTACCGGTTCTCCGGTGCTCAGCGAGGCGCCTACGCAGCTCCTGAGTACCGATGACACTACATTACCGGTGTCTTCAGTACCCGAGGTCGCAGGCTCCTCTGTCCCCCTTCCTACTGCAGATACCGACGCCACTCTTGGCGGGGAAACTCAGAATTTAGACAGGCCTGCCATTTCTCAAGGTGTCTTCAGGCCTTCCTCCTTCTCTGTTAAAGCTTTCACTAAATCCAAAGCAGCCATGAAAACCAAAAAACAGGGTCCTCAGACCCCCTCTCAAGGCCCCATGCCTAAAAAGCAGATGCTTAAAATGGCTGAGGATTTGATTAGTCTTATCAGGGGTTCTCAACCCCACTCTGACAAAAGGCCCAGATTAGAGGAAGACTACCCTTCCTCATATCAAGCTTCTATTACCTCAGAACATTCTGAGGACCAGGATTATGCCTATTCTCCTTTCGAAGACTCTGATGCAGAGGAGTCTATTCCCTTGGTCTCCCCCCTGAGGACTACTCTTTTGGGGAAACCCTGCATACATTGAGGGAACACTTTCACTGGGAAGGTCAGGATTACTCAGATTCCAAGAAAAGGCTCAGGGAATTTCTTCTGCTTCCCCAGCATAGGCCCCTGGATATCCCTCCTGTTTTAGACATTTTGGATGATGTGTACACAGAAGCCAGCCTTAATCCAGATTCTTTGCCTCCAGCTCCTGTTAAACCAGACTGGTATTACCGGGTTCCTGATTCTCACCAGTTCCTATATAAAAGCCATACTGCTGACCCAGAAACTATTTCACAGGGTCCCAAGGGAATTAAGGCGTCTACTGCTAAAAACCCATTACCTTCAGAGAGAGATTCCAGAGCTTTAGAAAGGTGGGGGAAAAAGGTGTGCACCTCGGCCACTTTAACCATGAGGGCATTATACTTTAACATATGGAACTGACAGTTTCAACAGTTTTTGTTATCTCAGTTGAAAAGCAAAATGACACAACCAGAACAACCAGATTTAAGAGTGGCAGGATTTGTTGCATGGTGCAGAGCAAGTTGGGTAAGCATACCTTGCAGTGTGGTTTTGATGCTTTAGAGGCCTCATGTAGAGCTGCTGTTACCGGGTCTGTTATACGTAGGCATGCTTGGCTCAAAGAGCAAACCTTACCAGATCATGTCAAAGCTAAATTATTAGATGCACCTCTTCAAAAAGATGTATTGTTTGGTGTTAAAGCTGAGGAGGTACTAAAGAAAATGGAGGAAAAAGCGAAATCAATGCAAACAGTGAAAGATTTCCTGCAGGTACAACCTCCACGTTTCAGCAGAAACTGGTGTTCAAAAAATTGGTCCTTTCCAGCCACGGACAGACCTCAAAGGGGCAGATACAGACGCCCAAGGGGTAGAGGGCAACCTCAAGGATCTTTCAGAGCCAGACAGTGGCAAGCACCAACCCCAAGAGGTGGAGAAGATAATCAGTCATTTAGAAAACAGACGCAATGACTTCCCCCTACACCTGCCAAGCAAAGCTTTAATGGCAGCACCTTTGGGCGGAAAACTGGCATTATTCTCGAAAAATTGGCATATTGTTACAAAAGACAAATGGATTCTGGACATTATAGACAGAGGCTACAGGTTCCACTTTCTCACACCCTTTCAAAAATGAGAGGCATGCCGAACCTGCCACAAAATCAAAGGGCAGAGGCACAAAAACAAATTTCAGCTCTCATGGACATGAAAGCAATTCAAGAGGTACCTGCAAAAGAACAAGGTCAAGGGTTTTATTCCAGACTATTCCTGGTACTAAGGAAAGACAAAGATTGGAGACCTATCTTAGACCTATCCATCCTAAACACATATCTACAGGTGCCAAAATTCAAGATGCTCACATTACAGCATCTTCTTCCCATGCTGGGCAAGGAGTCTTGGCTGGTAACATTGGACCTCAAGGAGGCATACCTGCATGTCCCTATCAGACAAGATTGCAGAAGATACCTCAGATTTCTTGCAGGTTCAACCCATTACCAATTCTCTGCATTGCCCTTTGGCTTATCTACTGCGCCCAGAGTGTTTATGAAATGCCTGGCATCAGTAATCGCCTTCTGCAGACTACAAGGAATACAAATCTACCCATATCTGGACGACTGCCTGATCCAAGCGGACAGCAAGGACATACTACTGCAGCACCTGGCGTTTGTAATAAAACTGTTGAACTTCCTGGGATACACAGTCAACAAAAAGAAATCAAAACTAATACTCTCTCAACAAATAATTTTCCTAGGTGCCAGCTTGAATACAACCACCCGATGGCCTACCTCACGCCAGACAAACAAGGGCAACTGTCTCAATACTTCAGCAAAATGGCAACTTTCACCAGGCTAACTGCAAGGGAAGTCCTGCAGGCTCTGGGATTCATGGCATCTGGCATCCTACTAATCCCATGTGCAAAGCTGCATATGAGGAAACTTCAATGGTACCTAAAAAACTTATGGTCTCAACACAGCCACAGCTTGGAAACAATTATACCACTCATTCCATGCCTTCAAAAGGAATTTTTGTGGTGGGCTCAAGCTTGCCAAAGAAACACAGGTCTCCCTTTCTGTGTACCTCAAGCAACTCAAATCATCACAACAGACGCCTCAGGCTACGCCTGGGGAGCACATATGACAGATCAGTGCATTCAGGGAAAATGGTCCCAAAAAGAGAAGCACCTACACATCAACCAAAAGGAAATGCTAGCCGTGCAAAATTCTATTATGACCTTCAAAGACCTACTGCATCCAGGCCAGCTATTGATAAGGACAGAACACCACAGTGATGTGGTACATAAACAGGGGGGAACTCATTCATACCCCCTGTGCAGGCAAGCCATGACCCTATGGAACACAGCACTGGAATTGCAAATTCAACGACAGGCACAATTCCTGCCAGGGAAGGAAAACACACTGGCAGACAACCTAAGCAGAAATATGACAGAGCCACACGAATGGAAGTTGCATCCTCAAGTTTTCACAAAGATAACTCCGGCATGGGGACAGCCAGACATAGATCTCTTCGCTACCCACAGAAATTACCAGTTGAAAAAATTTTGTTCAAGGACCTATCATCCACAGGCCTGGAAAGTGGACGCACTTTCTTTCAATTGGACAACATTGACAGTCTATGCCTTCCCGCCTCTTCCTCTGCTGCCCAAAGTTCTATTAAAAGCCAGAGCAGAGAGGCCGAAAAATGATTCTCATTGCTCCAGACTGGCCAAGACAACACTGGTATCCGCTCCTGAAGAGCCTGAGACACTCCCCACCATGGATCCTACCTCTAGTCCCTCTTCTGTTGTCCCAGCACAACTACAAAACCCTTCACAGCCAGCTCAAAACCCTAAATCTAGCTGCATGGAGAATTCCTTGATTTCCCAACAGACTCTCTCCTCCAAGGAGGTGCAGGATGTCATCTTGGAGACCAGAAGACCTTCTACTAGAAAAGCCTACTCTGCCAAATGGAAACGATTTTGTGCCTGGAATCAAGAAAAGGACCAGAATCCTTGGGTAATAAATATACCTCAAATTTTACAGTACCTAGCTGAGATGTTAAACAGTGGACTTTCCTTCTCCTCCATCAAAATCCACGCTTCAGCCATTTCTGCGCAATACAACACAGATCCTCCTTTATTCTCTCATCCTCTCTTAAGGCAGTTCCTCAGAGGGGCAAAGAATATAAAACCCCCAAGGAAACCACCAGTCCCTGCTTGGGACCTCAACTTCGTATTGGAAAAGCTGACCCTTCCTCCCTTCGAGCCAGCTTCTTCAACAGAGCTACAATACTTGTCATGGAAAACAGCCTTTCTTCTGGCTATCACCTCAGCATGCAGGGTTTCTGAGCTACAGGCCCTCATGGCTGTGCAACCATTCATCATTTTCTATCAGGACAGAGTTTCCTTACGAACCAACCCTACCTGTATGCCAAAGGTAGTATCCAGTGTAGCTTTAAATCAGACTATCCACTTGCCTACCTTTTATCCTAATCCACAAAACAAAGGGGAAAGACTACTACATTCCTTGGACATTCACAGACAACTTCGTTACTATTTGGACAGGACAAAGCCATTCTGGAAATCCGAGCAACTCTTTGTGTCCTATGCTACCGGTGCTCAAGGTAAGGCTATTTCCAAACAGACAATTTCAAAATGGATAGCCCACTGCATACGCTTTTGTTACTCATTTCATGGAAAAACTGTGCCTGCATGCATCAGATCCCACTCCTCCAGGGCCACAGCTACCTCTGCAGCCTTCCTCAGGGGGGTCCCTACCAAGGACATTTTGGAAGCAGCCACTTGGAGTTCAGTCCACACTTTCTCCAAGCACTATCACCTTCCACTATACTCTAAATCTAGAGCTGGTTTTGCCACAGCAGTCTTGCAGGGCATCCACGTTCCTCCTACTTCCACTTAGTGCCTACCACCCCTACTTAGCTTTGGGATTCTTCCCATCTGTAATGACTGCAGCTGTATGCACGATGAACATAGTACAGTTTTGTACCTACCATAAATGTAGATGTTAGAGTGCTCATACAGCTGCAGTCCAGGTTACCCCCCCCTCCGTCCCCTCTTAGGACAGGCCTTATGACAAACACCTTATCATACAACCTATTTGGGGTATTCTCTTATGGTGTATTTGCTTGCAACTACTGTTTTTTGATTATTCTATATTGCATGTTTGCATAAATTTATGTTTTGCCTTCCTTCTGGGGGCACCTGACATCTGGGGCAAGAAAAACTGAAGAAAATGGCGTCTGCTGCCTCTTTTATACCCCTGCCGCACTGACGTCAGGGAAGAAGCGACTACAACCGACGCCGGACCTAGACTTTGGAATTCGGCCGACCGAGGGCCTGCCTGATGGCAAGATAACCCATCTGTAATGACTGCAGCTGTATGAGCACTCTAACATCAACATTTATGGGAGGTACAAAGCTGTACTTTTCTGTCTCAGTCCAACAGAATTCAAGTCAAGTTAGTACTGAAAACATTAGGCCTCATGGCAGGCGGCTATTCTCCTTCTCCCCTTAGCCCGCTTCCACATGAGAATTCTCCAGTGGATGCTTTTTTCTCAGTGGTCCTTTCAACAGCTCCCAATGACTCACAACATTTTGATAACCCCAACTTGCAACAAACACCTCTCCTGGTGGATGGTCTCCCCTCAACTTCTTCAGGGCCGACCCTTTGTTCTTCCCCCTCCAGTTGCCACGGTGACAACGGATGCCTCCCTGATCGGGTGGGGGGGGGGCACTATCAGGGCAGGACTGTCCAGGGCACATGGCAACAATTAGAATGCCACCTGCACATAAATGTCCTGGAGATGAGAGCAGTGCTTTTATCGTTGCAAGCCCTTCAGGACTCTTTTCCCACGGGGACTGTAGCAGTTCAAATGGACAATGTCTGTAGTGTGGTACATAAACAAGCAGGGCGGAACAAAGTCCTACCCCCTATGTCGAGAAGCACTCAGACTTTAGCAGTGGGCGATCTCCTCTCAACGGTTTCTGATAGCAACGCACATCCCCAGGAGGTCCAACGTCATAGCGGACAGACTGAGCAGAACAATTCTCATGCCTCACGAGTGGTCTCTTAATCAGGCGGTAGCAGAGAGAATTTTCCAGAAGTGGGGCCAGCCTTGCTGCGACCTTTTCGCAACACCTCAAAACAGCAAGTGCCTCGACTTCTTCACACTCTTCCCTCTACCAGGCCATCCCCCCAGAGACTCTCTTGTCCACGATTGGCCTCTGAGTCTTCTATACGCTTTTCCCCCTTTTCCGTTGATTCCGCAGTTAATTCAGAAAGCAACCGCATTGAGATCCAAAATGATCCTCATTGCTCCGTACTGGCCTCTAAAAGTATGGTTTCCGTTCCTGCACCGTTATCTACTGGAACAGCCCTGGCATCTGGAACCATTTCCAGACCTTTTGACCTATCTGACGGGCAAGCTGCACCAGTCTCTTCAGTCCCTCAACCTCACAGCTTGGTTGCTCCACTTCCAACCATAGCCAGGCTTCCCTTTATTTCTCTTCCTGTCCGTGATATAATTCTTGCCTCCCATAAGTCCAATACTAGGAAGACTTATGCGAGTAAATGGAAGCGTTTTTCGTTCTGGGCAGAAGCTAGGTCCTTAGATCCTTTTAATGCACCAATTCATAAAGTCCTAGATTTTCTGGCGGAGCTTTTTCATTCAGGGTCATCGTCGGCCACTATCAGAGTACAACTAGCGGCCATTGCCAATTTTCTTGTAGGGCTCTCTGAAACCAATATTGTGTCCCATAAACTCTGTAAAGCTTTCCTCAAGGGCATCTTCTTGCTCAGACCTCCCATTAAGGATCCTCCTCCACAATGGGATCTAAATTTGGTGTTAACTTCATTAATTCTCCCTCCCTTTGAGCCTGCAGCTTCTTGTTCCCTCAAGCTTCTCTCTTGGAAAACTCTGTTTTTGGTGGCTATAACATCTGCCAGAAGGGTGTCGGAACTTCAGGCCTTGTCTGTCCGTCCCCCTTATTTGGTTTTTGATAGACAGGGTAGCTCTCAGAACGAATCCTTCTTCTCTACCAATAGTTTCTTCTGAATCAAATCTGAACCACACTATTCACTTGCCTGTTTTCTTCCCGAATTATTCAAACAGGGCTGGCATTCCTTGGATGTTCATAGTCAACCGTGGTATTATCTAGACAGGACAAAACAATTCAGAAAGTCAGAACAGCTCCTCCTCTCTTGTGCTGAAGGAAAGAAAGGACTTCCAGTATCAAAGGTAACTCTTTCCAGATGGTTAGCATCCATCATTACCTTTGTCTACGAGTTGAGACAAACAACTTCCTTCAAGACCTAAGGCTCATTCAGCCAGGGCACTATCAAACTCAACAGCCTTTCAAGCAAGGTTACCATTAGATGCCATTTGTGCAGCAGCTACATGGGCTTCTCAACATACTTTTATTACCCATTACAAACTTGATATAGCCTCCAGAAATAGAGCTGACTTTGGTTCCACCGTACTCAGGAGTCTGTTCCGTTGAGCCACCCAGGACCAAGGTGCTAGGGACGCTGTCCCATCCAGCAAGAATGAAGGCGAGAATGACAACTTAACATTAAGAAGTTATGTACCTACCATAACGTTCCATGTTAGTTGTCTTCGCTTCTTTCTTAAGGCCCCTCCCCCCTGCCCCCTAGCCTGGACAGACTTGTAGGTCTCTGAGTCTTTTTCTTTCATGATGCATAGTTATTCAGGGTTACCCGTATCATGAGTGTTACCAGCAGGGAGACCGTATTTTTATATAACGGCTTATTTTTTGGTAACAATAAAACTATACTATGTGTTAGCTGTCAACGAGATCTGGGGAGTTAGCGCATGGTATTGTGGGATATAGGGCTGCCTCGAGCCGGTAAAAATAGCTCTCGAGCTATAGTATAGGCAGAGTCGGAGCCGAGGATCGGCTCCGAACCCATCCAGCAAGAAAGAAGGCGAGAATAAGACAACTAACATGGAACGTTATGGTAGGTACATAACTTCTTATGTTTTAACATATTATGACTGCTGTTACTTTGACATGTTTTCCATCAATTAAATATATATTTTTATTTTATATTATATTGATATGTTAACTAATCTATTATCTACTATAAATAATTTCTTTAAAATTAAATCAATTATTTTTTATTCAAGATGAAGAAGGCATATTAACCTGAACATTTATACTACCACCAAAGCTCAAGCAGCAACATGCAATTTTCACCATTTCCCAACATCTGCCATCAAAGCACATCTGAACCTCAGGAAAGTGGATATGGATGTATGAGTAAATGCAAACACTCTTGATATCCAGCAACATTGATAGTGTGTAGTGCTGCAGAGGACTTGACTTGATTGCAGAGTATGAAGGCAAGCATACACACAATACAGTCTAATTCATCTACAGTGCACAAACAGTCCTAAGTAAAACATGTTTTTTAAGGACTCAATTATTTATTTGTAAAAAGTATCAACAAGTAGTTCAAAGCTTAGAAGTGCAATTTTAGGGCCAAACATCCATTTCCCTATCACAATGCTCAGTGCCTCTACAACTTACACCCACAGCCCATTAACTTCAGCAGGGAGACAAACAGAACATCAAAGCAGACATCTGTCAAAATGACTGCCCATTATGTTTTCATTTTTAAATATAATTTATTTTTAATCCTTAATTGTTTTATCGCTAATTTTATTTTTATGTAATAATGACATTATCGTTGTATGGAAACTCTGGACTAGTTAATGCAGTGAACGTCCGGATTAGTCATCAGATGTTTTTTTTTTTTTGGCATTTACTGTTTTTGTATATGTAATTAAAAGTTCTAATTTGAACTTAGTTTAAAGTGTAGTCAAAGCACATAAATAGAAAAGAAATACTTTCTAAACCAATTTTAAGAATGTTTTGATAGTATTTCATTTCTGTTTTTGCTTTGATGTGCTTTGGCTTCACTTACGTTGCATTTTTTACTGGGGTGCAACCGTCCGGGGGCGAATCGGCGGGGTCCAAACGTCCTGTACCTGTTCAAATTGGTTCGAGATTGACCTACTTCCCAACTTAACTTCCAGTACTGCCATTACTAAGTTGAAACCACATTTTTCTGTCCATGGTAGTCCACACAGAGTTATTTCTGACAATGGTACACAGTTTACTAGTCAGCAGTTAAAGAAATTAGCAGAAACTTGGGACTTGGCTCATATTATGAGTAGTCCTTAATACCCTCTAATGGCTTGGCTGAACGTGCAGTTTAGATTGCAAAACAGCTGTTGGAGAAATCCAGATGTGACAATACCGATCTTTTTCTATACTTGTTAAATCTCAGAAATATTCCTCGTGATAAACATCTTGGTTCACCTGCCCAGAGACTTGTTGGCAAACCAGAACCACATTACCAATTAGTAGTAATTTATTGGTTCCATGTGCGAAGAACAGCAAAGCAGTGAAAACCCAACTGTTGAAGCATTTGTCCCAGAAATCTTACCATGATAAAACCAGCAAACACCTGTTCTTTACAAAAAGGGGAGATAGTGAGGATGCCGACGTCAAAAGGTTTTGCTTGCATCGGATATGTAAAATGTTTGTCAAGAGCCGAGATCGTACATTGTGGAATCACAAGGAATCTAGTTCAGATGAAATTGAAATCATTTGTTACCAGTGTCCAAACCAGTGTTACAGCAGCTTGTATGTGATGGACTCTAGTTCTCAGAGACTTGCCCAATGTTCCTGTTCTAGAGAACATTCAGTCAGTAATCCCGTTCCTGACAAAATCCCTGAGACCACAAGCAGAACATTCACCAGTGACTGTCCCTGTTGCTAAACCTGGCCCTAACTGTTATGAGATCAGGTCACATCTCAAAACCTAGTTGCAAATGCACGCCAACCTGGACATGACTGTTTGTCTTTTAGTGTCTGTATAATTGCATGTCTTTTGAAATGTCATTGTTTATATGAGACAGCTCAGTAAAGAGGGAGAATGTAGATCAGTGTGTGTGATGTACCTTTAAGAAGCATTCCAGTCAATGGGCACTTGCATATAAGTACTGAGCACGTGCAAGCAAGAATGTCATTTTGAGTGAGCAGTCAAGAGTGACAGCATGTAAGTATGTAGTCAGTCAGATCATTTAAGTTCAATGTTCCCGGCATCCATCCTGATGTTTGTATACAATAAGCTACTTAAACACCCAAGTCTCATCATCCTCTTTAAGAGGGTCTTGACAAGATCATCTGACTACTAAGGCTGTTTTCCGCTGGAGTAAGGAATCCTTTGCAAACTCTGGTAGTAGTAGCAGCAGCGTCAACCAAAAGGAAATGCTCAAGTGTGATCCCAGATATCCATCCTCCACATAAAAAAAAAATCCACAAAGATTGATCTTGTGCTGGTGAAACTTTGCATTACACACTTTAGGCATTACACAGTTTAGGCACTACAGGCCTCAGTTACCCAATGTACACAAATCACTTTGAACAAGACTTAACTGAGCAGATACTGGATTTGGTGAGAAGATGGTCTTCACCTGATAGTTACTGGCAGATTGAGTCACAGTTGGGAACTGTGCTGTAGTTTTCCATTGTCCTCCATGAAGCCCATACATGCATCCAGTGAGGCAGCCAGAAGTGCTGGCACAAGCATCAAAGTACAGTTCTTTGGCTAGCTCAGACTTTGTGATTTTTGCAGAAAACTTAAAGGCATCATTCACCAGTACCAGCTTTGATTGTTCCTGTCTGGACTAAAGGTAACATAAACTGGTCAGGTGTGAGTAGGAAGGCAACCACCCTGTCAGCTATAGCAGTTGAATTCATGGCCCTACAGGAACTAGAAAGGCCGTAAAAATGTGTGGTTTAAGAAGTCTTGGTTGTAGCCCTTTGAGCAGTCTCTTGATGAGGATTGTTGTGGTTGAAGGAGCCCTGGTGATGGTCTTTTCCAAGGGAAACCCCAACAGAACCTGCAACCTTGCTTTTCTTGTCCCACTCTGAAAGCAGTTGTGGGTTGCCTATCCCTGCGTCAAAGAATTTTCACCATGCAAGGCAAATGGGTTATATGTGCAAAGGCTTTTTTATACCGTTTTCAAGACTTACACAAATTGACCTCCCACCATTACCAGATGTATTTGCTCTGTTAAACAAAGGTAGCCAAATAGAATTTATGGCTCTGTTTTTCTGAAATGGTTCTTGAAGTCCCACCAGACCAGTGTATATCCTGAGGTGTACTTGAGATTTTTAGTTCCTGAGAGAAAACAGACCCCCCTCTCAGACCAGTCATAGATTTTAGCATTCTTAATCTCTGTGATGAAAACCAAGTTTCAGATGTGTGTGGTGCAGTTTGTCCTTCCACACTTTAACCCCAGCAGATTAGATTTGCTCAGTGGACCGTCAGGATTCTTGTTTGTACATAATTGCCAAAGCATTCAGCAGGCATATGCAGTTCCAGATCGGAGCCAGTCATAATCAGTTGTATTCCTTGCTGTATGGTCTCACCACAGCCCTCAATGTTCACCAAATATATAGTAGTTGCATCATTCATGAAATTACAGGAGCTCTATATTTTCCATATGGAGATGACTGGCTCCTAGTCTCTTGTTCCTGGTTTCTACCACCAAAAAATCATCCGAAGAAACAAGGAGTTATTTACTGTAGTTGTCTGCTTCTGGGAATATCAATGAACTCTGCAAAGACGCAATTGGAGCTATTGCAGAAACTGTTTATGCAGCCACCTGGACACAGGTAACAGGGTTGTCAGACTACCTTGGAACAGGATACTGTCTTTACATTCACTGACTTATCACCTTTTACTTCACTCACTGCTTGTGCGTCTGACTGTCAGGGTGCTAGAACTGGTGGTGGCTACTATCTGCCTTACACCCCCACATGAGGTATCACATTTCTTCCCCTTGCTTTGGCCTCCTCTCAAGAAAATTCTGTTTCTAGATCCACTTATGGAGCTTCTTGTCCCACCTATCTGGCAGGCCTCACCCTCACATTCAGCCCCTAAAACTGTCCGCATGGCTTCTCCAATTCCCTTGATGGCCAGGGACCCTTTGTATCGCCAAGGGTGGGTCCATATCCTTACTGGTTTTGAAGAAACCTTCCTTTAGGAGACTTTACCTAGGTAAATGGAAAATGTTCTCCCTTTAGACAATTCATCCAGGGCCTAGACTGCTTCTCCCCTGCCATACCTTCTATACTACTATTTATTTCTGCTTTGCTTGATCCAGAATCTGGTCTGTTTATTAGCAAAGTACACCTTACAAAATCTAGCATCCACCAAGGTTTTATTCTCCGATCTTTGGTATAGTATAAGGTGTGCAAGGCCTTGGTAGAGAGAGACCTTGTTTCCTTTAACCCTCTTCCCCTAATTGAATACCCCTTTCTGCTTTGAGATAAGTTTGTTTTGGAGAAACCTGATTCAAACCAGCCAGATGAGCTGATCTAAAATGCCTTTCTTGGGAAATGCTCTTCCTAGTAGCTGTTGCATCAGAAAAGAAGTACTCTTCTGCCAGCCTCCTTACTTGGCCTTCTACAAAGAAGGCTGTCTTTGAACTGCTCCTTTCTTTATGCAAAAGATGGCTGTAAAAACAAATGCAGTGTGTTCACTACAGTGTTTTTCCTCCACACTCCAGTGTGGAGAGAGTACACCATTCATTGTGCTGACATGCGCAGTCAATTAAGATTTTGGTTGCTGTGAGCAAAACAGTATAGAAAACATGTCTGGTTATTTGTATCATTTAATTGGTATGAATGGGTCAAACTGTATCCAAAGTTGGTGCCAGATGGGTGTTTGACTGCATATCCTTTGTATGTGATTCTTGTCTGAAATTGAGTTCTTTTCGCCATTCTGGTTATTCTAAGGCCACTTCATCTGCCTTCTTCAGAACCTCTTCCTTGGATGAGTTGCGTTAGTGACATGGGCTTCACTGAATACTTCCACAAGACATCATAAGCTTGATTTGATATTTATATCAAGGTATTTCTTCAGAGCCAGCATACTGCATGGTATTCCGTCTGGTGTCACTCAAGGCATTTAGCTGGGAATGCTGTGACATATGTTGAAGTGGTCAGATTGGGTAATCCCAAAACATGATGGTTATGTGCTTACCATAATGTTGTCTTTGTTACCCATGTCTGTGTACTTCAAACCCACCCTTCTTTCCCCCATTTTGTTGCCATAATTGCTCTGATAAATCTTGCAGATCCTCTGAGACATGTCCACTTATGTCCTTTCTGAGTGCAGAGTAGATTGGCTTCTGACCAGTGGGAATTATTAACCTTTGAGTGTTTAGGACAAACTGTCTGTAGTGTTGAGAGGAGCTGTGCATTGTGGGAGTTGAGCTAAAACTATAAGGAAGATGTTTGTTGGTCAGACCAGCTGGCTTTGTCCAGTTCCACGTAATGGTGAGCATACATGGATAAACCAGAAAAAAACACTATGCCAAGTACAAATTTGTATATGAAATAGGTGGGCTAAACTCACTTCAGGAAGCTAACTCCTCATGGTAAGGATCAGAATTGGGTTTAATGAAGAGCTATAATGTTCCTTTCTTGAAATCTGAAAGGAAGCTAGCTAGCTCATTGCGAGAACCATTATATTGAGTAAACAAAGACCGTAGCTGATTATCTTGGGTCCTGAAGTGTGAAGTCCATTTATGACTGTTGTGTGGATTGGCCTGGGGATCGTCTCATAAAGGTTTCTGAAGCTATGCAAGAGTTCCAGTTGTACCTTTGCTAGATGTTTGTGTGCACGTCACAGGCTAGGATATAGAAGGATGTTTGTGTTTGCTTGGAAAGGTACTGTGCATGTATGCTGGAAGATTGCAGAACCAAGTTAGGCTATAGGTTATAATTCCAGATTGTAAATGTGTGACTCTAGTGTAGTTGAAAGTGTGTATTTGTATGCAAATGAACATTTTCTGTATTTAGTTGCCCTACAAAAAAAAAAAAAGAGAGAGAAGTGGGGTGGAGGGAACGATTCTTTCCTAAACTGGTCTTGTCCACCTTCCTTCTTTGTCTGAGTAGAACCTAAGGTGGTACTGGCTGCCTAGACTTCTGGTCTCTAATGAAGCCTTACAACTTGGTACTGGTGAGGGGATAGCTGACACAGCGATGTCTACAGAGCTTTGTGATATTAGCCAATCGTGAGAACATTGCTTGCTTCCAGTTCCCTTATGTTCTAAATGCTACTGCAAACGTTATTCTACTTAAACATCTGTTAAGGTGAGTATATTCAAATAACTGAACTTTCCCTGTCTATATGGCTGGCTGGTTGGTTTTGGCCTTGTTCAGGCACTTGGTGTGCGAGTGCTGCCATGTTTGTAGTACCTGTGGATTATGGACATGAAATTGAAGTTGTCACATTTGACCCTGGTGCAAAGGATTGGCCTTCATTAGTAGGGTAGTAGAGTAACGAATACTCTTCAGTGCTGTTCATTACTCCTGTTAGTTCCTGGAAAGTCATTAGCTTTGTTTTTTGAGCAAAGGCACAGCTCCTGTAGGAATGGATCTTCTGCATCTATTGGGTTTGGCATTCAGTTTTAATGTGCCATTCACATGCTTGAGACTACTTCTTTCTGTGGACTGTGAAGTGTCAGTGGCTGCACGGCCACCACACATTTACAAATCTTTATTTTTCTTCCGGAGCTGCTGTTTTCACCATCTGTTCTTTAGAAGAGGGGTTTTGCAGAAGTCAGATATATGCTACTGCTAAAAAAAACTTTTTTTCCCCCCTTACTTTCAGTGCAGCAGGGCAAGGGTGTGTGTGGAGTTAGATGTATTGTCTGTTATGTGGCATGACATGAAATTTTTCTCAATCTTCCGAGTCTTGCAGGTATCGCACCTCATCCTAGAGTGTACAGAGAAGGCTAGTTAGACCAAAAATGGATTAGTTTCAGACACTTGGGTAACTGATGGAACAATAAATTTTGATTTAAAGATCTCCTTCATAGCTGGGGCAGAAGCTGGCTCCACGTCAAGGCTTTGCTGTTAATGCAGCCCTTTTGATCCTACCAGATGATCTGGCTGGATTGTTGAGGGTTAAGGTTGATAGAAAGTTATCCACTTAACAGGCTTGTGTCTCCAAGTCAAAGTTATTTTTAGTTTGGGAGAAGTGGTAGTTTTACAATAAGCCTGTCTTTCCTTTGGCACTTATTTGGTTTGGGCCTTTATTACTTGCTCTGTTTGTGTATGTTGGCTCTTTCTGGCCAGTGACCCTGTGTAATGCAGGAAGGCCAGATTATTGCCCAAAACCAACTTGTGATCAGGTAACTGCTGAAAGGAATGCTGCAACTCCCTTTTCCTTTGAAGAACCTATCCTTTGCTTGGAATCGGAATTTCATGATCAGCAGGCTTTCATGTCTGTCTTTTAAGGTCAGTGGAACAGAACACACTGTGA
Source organism: Protopterus annectens (assembly GCF_019279795.1). Lineage (NCBI taxonomy): Eukaryota > Metazoa > Chordata > Ceratodontiformes > Protopteridae > Protopterus > Protopterus annectens. The sequence goes on along the minus strand of NC_056742.1, from coordinate 310,003,445 downwards.
TAATCACTTATGGCTTCCATATCTCCCCTTTTGTGAAAGGAACCATGTCTGGTCTTTAACAAGTGTTGAGTATCCCTAAAGATGAAAGGGGTTCCTGAATTGTGCTTGAACCAGGCCACCCATTTCCTTGTTTTGTTTACTGGGGCAGAAATCAGTGAAGAAAGAGCCCTTGTCGCTGTGGATTTGCATTTCAAGTTCAGTTTCCTTGTCTACAGGGAAAGGCTCACTGTTGCTGAATGGATTGCTAAATGGTTTGCCATCTGCCCTATCATTTGCACTCTAAGTGCTGCCATCAAGGGCTTCATCACCTTGAAGAACGGATGCTTTCAGTGCTCGTTTCAAAAAGTAGTTCCATTGTAGATGTTTGCTTTGCAGCCACATGGTCTTTTATGCACATTTTCAGCAAGCTTCGCTCTTATTTTAAGCTCGGGTTGGACTGCCTTTAACATGAATATTTTGGGGAGTCATTTGAACCTTTGTTCTTGCCCTGCTGTCTGGCTAATTCTGCCCTGTTATCTCTTTGTAGGGGGGGTTCAATGGGGACATGGAACCCAGCAAAGAAAGTTTTTGATGTTATGGTTTCTCTTAGCTGTAGCAGTCACTTGTAATATAATTTGATATTTGTAGGTCTCTTCTTGTTCCCCTGGGTGTAGATCCCTCCAAAAATCTAGCTTCACATATTAGAACTGCTGTAAGGTGAGCACTTTTTGGTGGGGTAGGTGTCAACATTGGTATTTAAGTTTCAGAAAGTGTGCATGCTAGTAGTTGAGTTGATATGGTGATCTCGAGGGCTATTTATCTAGTACGTGATTTTGTTCCATGTGTTTACATGGAGCTCACTTGCTCCTGAGCATGGGATCTTCTGAGAAAATGAATTGATTAGCAGTGAGGAAGAACCCAGCAATTGTGCAGTCAGCAATCAACTTTATACAGAATTGAGATGTTAAACGTACTTTTTGTTTTCATGTTCAGTGGAACTTGTATGCATTATATTTTATTAGCTTACCTTGCCTTGTCCACTAGTCCTTCGCTCATCTGATCTGTTTGTTCCTGTGTTGTCTGACCATTGCTGCACTGCCAACTTGTGTGAGAGGCTTAGGTGAGCTGTCATTTTGGTGTGGCACATCTTTATTTTTTTGTTTTGCCCTACAACAGAGTCCCACCCCTTTGTCCATTGTACAGTGAAATCTGTGAAAATGAGCTGTGAGCCGTCTTGCTGCTGCTGTTTGGGATTGAGTTGGAGTCTCCAGGGTCATGTTCTCTGTGTGATTGTTGAGCCAGCAGTATTGCCAGCTGTTTCCTACTTCTCCGGCTGATTCCTCAGAGACCGGATCTGCTAGTCATTTGTGTTTCGTGGGTCATGTTTAAAGTTGCATTCTGCTGTGCTATAGAGCCAAGGACATGCTCAGAAGAACTGAGCACTTGCCTGTGCAGATTATCTTTAGTAGACAGCCCTCGTCAGGAGGCGAGCTTGTAGTGCTTTGTTGGCTCTTGTAATGTTGCTACTAAAGAAACATTGCTGGATTCATTCTTTTGCAGGTGGGAAATCCCAGAATGCCCTGACTGCAAAGATGACTTTTCACTCTAGGGTTTTGTTTGCCAAACTGTATTTTGTCCACAGGCTAGTACAGGTGATGAGAAGTTTTAAGACTCTTCATTTCACATTGTGCATTACTCCTTGTATGAAATAACTGTACTTACAAAATGTTGCTTGTAATTCATGTTGCGTATGGTAAATGATTTGTTTGCTCTGTTTGCAGGCATTGGATTACTGTCATAGTATGGGTATTATGCACAGGGATGTGAAGCCACATAACGTGATGATCGATCACCAGCAGAAGAAGGTACTTTTTCATGTGATCATTTGGTCTCCTAACTGAAAGGCTTGTCTGCAGTTTTGAGCATTGATATAGAATTGGTAGAATCCGTTGCTAGTTGACTGAAAAGCAGTCAATATCAGTTCCTTTTATAGTATTGTCCTCTTGGACTGCCAGTATGCTTTAGGCAGTGAAGTCAAGCAGCAGAAAAATGTATTGGTAATGGCAGACTTGTGTGACAGTTAGTGTTACTTTACATCACTTGGTTTTTCAATTAGTTTTAGTTGAAGTGCTTATGTCCATGTGGGATTTTTGTTTACACCATTTCCTTCCCACAAAACAAAAATCAATCCCATAGATGAACTGACGATCCTCTAGGTTGCTGAGAGATGTGCATGTGTCCTGTGAGACAGAGTAGCATTCTATTTTGCGTTATGCCAGTTGATTGCTGGGAAGGGATAGGCTTCAGCTGTTGCACGCTCCTAAGTTGGAAGATCAGTATCTGAGAATAAATGTAGGAATACATTGTAATGCCCCCCCTTTTTTTTGCTTGTGACCGTGAAATTTGCATCATGGTATAGATAAAACCAACATAAAGAACTTCTCTTGTCTGTGGCTTGTTTTCAGCTATCTTAATTGCTGCATGTTTTGGTAAAATCTTGCACTGTGACATCCACACTTGTACCAGTGCAATAGTGAACAGTACATTGGGCATTAAGATACCCTAGATGGGAGAAAGGGTGTTCCTTTCCTAACACTTTATCCAAAGCTGAGGACTTTTTTCATGCTTGAGCCAGTACTTCCTAAGGATAAGCTCATTACCTTTGTGTTTGGGTGGGGGTTACTGTTGATTTTCCATACGGAGTTATGAGCATGTGCTACTGTGCTTGTCCTTGTGGCAGTTTCCCAGGCCTATGACCTCTTATGCCCGCTTTCATGCTTTCTTGATTATACAAAAGTGTTTAGAGTTGTGTGGAAAGTTAGCATAACCATACTTTTCTCCTTTTCTTCATTCTCAGCTGAAAGAGGAAACTTGCTTATTGCAGTTAGTGCTCCTTTCCACTGGGTTGTGATTCAAAAGATTATTGATCAAGTAGATGAAAAGAATAGATTATAAGGGTAAGCAAGAATGGCAGTAAAATACATTTTGGAAAACTGGACTCCTGTACCAGGAGCTCTGGCATGAATGAAGTTAGAGATTTAAAATCATTAAAGGACGTCCTAGTAAAACCTGTGAAGTGCATCTGTAGGGCGCATTGTGAGTTTTCTGAGTTACTAGAAGATTGGAAATTGACTGTTAAACCAATATACAGACATGAATGACAGCAGTAATTGTAAGCTAAAAGTTCATTATCAGACACTTGAAGGTGGGAAGGCCCTAGTTTTGAGCAGTTTCCTTGCAGTCTTGAAGAAAAACTTTTGTTTGAACAATGATCAGCATGTATACATAAAACACAGATTCTGTTGCTACTGTCAGCAAACTACTGAAGCAATGTGGTAATGACTATTAAAATGAATTTCCATGCTTCCTGCGCAAGTCATAAGGCATAATGGTAACGTATGGACGTACACCAAACTGAACTACTTTTGCTGCCAGTCTGAATGCCGTTTACATAAGTCGGTCTGGGTGCTCTTCTGCTGTGCTGATTACCAAGATGTTTTTCAGATAAGTGCCCCATTGGGGTTTCATTTTATTTTTACTGTTTGGGTCTGTTCATATCATCCAGAAAGGGAAAATAGCGTGGGAGGCTGATTCCCCATAAAGATCTTCATGACCAGTGTCTTTTGTTTTTCTTCGATGTTTCCCACTGTCATACACAGTGCTCTGTCTGCCAGGTGTTTATGCCTAATGTGATGCCTGTGCACTGGCCCAGCAATCAAGGAGCCTCAATCATCACCACTAACACCAGTGACAGGCGTCCATATATGGAAAGGATAATAAATATACACGCAGGTACAATTTCCCTTAAGAGTGCACTGCGATCAGTCAATCTGGGGCTGGTTTCTCCCTTTCTCTCCAGATCCCCAGTAAAACTCCCCACTGGCACAGCTGTAGGGTCCAGATCTCAGCCTAGTGGGCAAGCTAAAACCTCCAGCACTCTTTGTCCAACCAGTACTTCGTGTCCCTGCCCAAGTAAATGACACACACTTTGATGTAAGAGGTTATACAACCACACAGACACTTTTGGGGAAGGCTGGCACAGGTTCTCCAGCTGTGCCTCTTTTACCCAGACTGTACGGTAGAAATCACTGCCACCACCCAGCTAATGTTTATCAGCTACTCAGAGGCCCTTATGAAAGTGTGTCCAATTAATACTGTGCAATATTATCCAAATCGTAAGTGCAACTGAACAGTCCAGACTTATTTGGAGTTACGTGGTGCAGTATCACTACATGCAATGTACTCTTAGAGCTTAAATTATCTCTACACAAAACAGCCACAGTTGAAAGGTTTAAAAATATTTAATGATAAATAATAACACAAGACAATACTTCTTACTACACAGTGCTAGTTAAGAGTTCAGAGATCACAGAGAAATACTTAAAATAATACAGTAGAAAAGTTCTGACATCACAGAAAAACAAACTTGTCTAATCTTTCTATTTCCTAACTATAGCTAAGAGAAAACGCCATTCTAAAATCCTACTTGCATATAGAGAAGGCAGAGTGGTGAGTTGGATGTTCTCAAGACAGATGCTCTCATTCTTTCTGTCCTTAAATTGATAACACAGTGCCACTGATTTATTTCCGATTACATCATTTCTTTCTGGTTCCCAGGCTAACAGACTCTGAGGTTAATAGCTCTTTTGATCTTGTAGCTGGTCAGGAACCAGAGCAATAAATGAAATTATAGATGCCAGTTCTAGCCATTAACTCTGGCCTCAAAACAATAGGCAGAATGCCTTTATCTAGACATCTTGGCTTAGAGTTTTGACATCAAAGAATTGACTTGTCAGCTTTGTTACAGCAGAGTGCACTGTTACATTTTTGTAGTTCCACATTTAACGCTATTTTTTTTCCATTTAAGAGGACAAGCCTGTGGCTTATATTAATATTTTCAAATGACAGAATTATCTACAAAATTCTGTCTGGCTAGGCTGGCAGCCTTCAACTATCTTCACACCTAAGACACTACATAGTCTGCTGTTTTCCTTGTCCATATATCTTTAGAGTGAACTACTTAAAGCTGCTGGCTCAGGGCGTTATGGCAGAATCCTGCCATCCTTGGAGCCAGATGTCTGCCAGGAAAAAGGCCAAAAATCAGACCTGCTCCAGCTGCTGTCCAGCCTCCCCCCAAATGTCTATCTGGAGGCTAGTGAAAGCCCTGAAGACCATCTGGTTCTTGTTTTGAATTCCTCTGCCATAACCCTGTTGGAAGTCGGAATGGATCCAGATTCTCGTAAGTCCTCAGAGGCTTTACCAACATTTGTATTTGACATTTTGGGGGGACGGGATTTTGGCTGATGTCTGAGGGGGATTCCTCAGATTTTAGTGAGGGAGGAGATTCCTACCACCATTAGAGTCATATCAAGGGTCTGACCTGAGAGTTTTTCAGCTTGTTGTCCCACAGGAAAAGAAATGGAAGACTAAACATATTTCCCCTATTGTAAAGGATCTCCAAAGTGAATGGTAGGATTTTACTCTGTATTTATTTAATGTTTTGATGGCCCTGAAGCTTACCTCTCCCCTCCCCCCCGTCTTCCTCTCCTGTTAAAAGACCTAGAGAATTGGATTCATCAGATGGGGATTTGGACTTTAGGAAAGAATCCCAAACATACCCCCCCCCCCCCATCTACGTCTTGGAGAAAGAGGATTGTTCATGTCCTTACACCACCTTGGAAGAGTTGTCCTTTAGGGATACAGTTGCGTACATGATGGACTAGTTTAAGTAGGATTGTTCTAAGAGCTCTGATTCTTTATTTTTAAGAATAAGGGTGATGTGCACAGCTGTAGTAACTGTAGAGGGATTAAATTATTCAGTCACAGCATGAAGTTATGGGAACGAGTACTGGAAGCTAGGATGTACATCGTGTTACCCTGCTGCAGTCATCACACTTGGGTTATCCTGTCATCAGGCGGCCCCACAGTCGGCCTGAATTCCAAAGTCTTGGTCCGGCGTCGGTTGCTGTCACTTCTTCCCTGACGTCAGTGCGCCAGGGGTATATAAGAGGCATCCGACGCCATTTTCTTCAGTCTTTCTTGCCGCGCGGTGCCTGAAGCAGAAGCAGTTCGCAAGTGCCGGTCGGCCGACACTGAGATTTTTTAATCTAATTTCAGTCTGAAGTCTTCAAAGCTAAGTACCCCATTGGGGAACCTTTTCTTGCCTCAGTCCGATGTCAGAAATAGTTAGCAATTGTATTTCTTGTGGGAAGCAAATACCTCATAAGGACTTTCATTCTTATTGTATACCTTGCCTAGGCCCAGACCACGACGTTACTGGTGGTCGGTTTTGTGCTAGGTTCAATAAGCTGGTCGCTTTTGTGCTAGGTTCAATTAACTATAAAACGACGCTTTGATTTCGCACGACACTACTTCGGTAGGAAATTTAATTACACTATGCCGACTGAGCAACCGACTACCGGCGTGCATAAAAAACGCAAAGATAAAGACAGCTTAGATCCAAGCCAGACTCCGAGGCCTCGGCTGGGCTGGTCGCCGGTTCTCCGGTTTTCAGTGAGGCGCCTACGCAGCCCCTGGCGACCGCAGAATTGGAACCCCAGACCGCTTCGGATTCTCAAGCAGAGAGTTCTAGGCCGACGCAGCCATTTTCTTTAGGCCCTACTGACAACATTGCAGAAGGAGAAGCCGGTGCTGTGGAAACGGTGTCTTCAGACTACTCTCACCATAAAATCTTATGCTAAGCTTAAGACTCCTCTCAAACCAAAAAAGACTGCAGTTCAGTCTCCATTTCAAGGCCCCATGCCTAAGAAACAGATGCTTAAAATGGCTGAAGATTTGATTTCTTTAATCAGGCCCCCCCCCCCCCCAGACAAAAGGCCTAGACAGGAGGGAGGATTATGCCTCCTCTGATCAAGTGTCTATTTCCTCAGGCTCCACTGAGGAACAGGACTACTCCTTTCCCCCTTATGAAGATTCTGATGCTGAAGATTCCATTCCCTCAGCTTCTCCCCCTGAAGACTATTCCTTTGGGGAAACCTTGCATACCATGAGGGAACATTTCCACTGGGAAGGTCAGGACTACTACGACTCAAAGAAAAGGCTCCGAGAGTTTCTCTTACTCCCCCAGCACAGACCACTTGCTATCCCTCCAGTTTTAGACATTGTGGATGATGTTTACTTAGAATCTAGTCTAAATCCAGATTCTCTGCCTCCTGCTCCAGCCAAACCAGATAGATATTATAGAGTGCCTGACTCGCACAAATTCCTTTACAAAAGCCCTGTTCCTGACCCAGAGACAGTCTCCCAGGGTCCCAAAGGGGCTAAGGCTTCTGTGGCTAAAAATCCTGTACCCTCTGAAAGGGACTCCAGGGCAGTAGATAGGTGGGTGAAGAAGGTTTACACCTCAGCTACTCTAGCTATGAGAGCACTAAATTGTCAATTTCACATGCTGAAATACCAGCAATTCCTAATGCCTCAAATAAAACAAAAGATGAGCACGCATCCTCAACAGTCGGAATTCAGGGAAATGCAGGATCTGTTGCATGCAGCTGAACAGGTGGGCAAACATACTTTACAATGTGGTTTTGATTCCTTGGAAGCTTCTTGTAGAGCAGCTGTTACTAGGTCTGTTATACGTAGGCATGCTTGGTTAAAGGAACAAACTCTGCCTGATCATGTCAAAGCCAAGTTACTAGATGCACCCTTACAGCAGGATGTCTTATTTGGGGTTAAAGCAGAAGAGGTTTTAAAGAAAATGGAGGATAAGGCAAAATCTATGCAGACGGTCAAAGATTTCTTACAGGTACAACCCCCACGCTTCAGCAGAAATTGGCCAACAAAAAATTGGTCCTTTCCAGCTTCTGATAGACCACAGAGGGGTAAATACAGATGCCCAAGGGGCAGAGGACAAGCACAAATCCCTTACAAACCTCGCCAATGGGGCACTGCAACACAGAAGGGAGGAGAAGACAGGTCCCAAACTACTAGAAGACAAACACAATGACTTACACCTCGAACTGCCAAGCAAAACTCTCTTGGTAGCTCCCTTGGGAGGAACATTATCACTTTTTTCAGACAAACTGGTGTATTGTCACAAAGGACAAATGGGTCCTAGACATTATCTCACAAGGATACAGATTCCATTTCCACACCTTGCCAAGGATAACAGGTATGCCAAACCTGCCACAAAATCAATGGGCAGAGGCTCAAAAACAAATTACAGCTCTCATGGACAATGAGAGCCATTCAACTGGTACCTACACACTAGCAAGGCCAAGGATTTTACTCAAGGCTCTTTCTAGTCCCCAGAAAGGACAATGCTTGGAGACCCATTCTGGACCTTTCAATTCTAAACACCTGCTTGCAAGTACCCAAATTCAAGATGCTAACACTACAGCAGCTTCTTCCCATGTTGGGCAAGAAAGCTTGGCTAGTAACGTTGGACCTCAAGGAGGCATATCTGCATGTCCCTATCAGACAGAATTGCAGAAGATACCTCAGTTTCATTGCAGGTTCAACCCATTACCAATTCTCTGCACTGCCCTTTGGCTTATCTACTGCGCCCAGGGTCTTCAGAAAATGCCTGGCACCAGTAATTGCATACTGGAGACAGAGAGGAATTCAGATATACCCATACCTGGACGACTGCCTCATCCAAGCAGAAAGCAAGGACATTCGCTTAGAACATCTGACCTTTGTAAAACACCTTCTAAGTTGCCTAGGGTACACAGTAAACGAAAAGAAATCAAAACTAGTGCCCTCACTAAATGGCATTCCTGGGTGCCAGCTTGAATACAACGGCCCAGATGGCTTATCTGATGCCAGACAAACTACAACTAACTCTCAATACTTCAGAATAATGGCAACAAAGACCCAACTCCCTGCAAGAAAAATTCTGCAGGCCTTGGGCTTCATGGCATCTTGCATACTACTAATACCATTTGCAAAACTGCATATGAGGAAATTACAATGGTACCTGAAAAGCGTATGGACTCGACACAGCCACAGCTTGGAAACAATGATACCTCTCATTCCCTGCCTTCAACAGGAGTTTCTATGGTGGTCACAGGCATGTCCCCTCAACAAGGGTCATCCTTTCACCTTACCCCCAGCCAGGCAAACTATGACAACAGATGCATCGGACTATGCCTGGGGGGCACACATGGCAGGACGGTGCGTTCAAGGCATATGGACTGCAGATCAAAGGAATCTGCACATCAAAAAGAAATGCTAGCTGTACAGAATGCTCTGACAGCCTTCAAGGACCTCTTACATCCAGGACAGCTTATAAGGACAGACAACACCACGGTAATGTGGTACATAAACAAGGGGGTACACACTCCTACCCTCTATGCAGGCAAGCAATGACCTTGTGGAACACAGCACTGACCTGCCAAGTTCAATTACAAGCTCTGTTCCTGCCAGGAAAAAAGAACACATTGGCAGACGACCTAAGCAGAAATATCATGGATCCCCACTAGTGGAAACTGGATCCACAAGTATTTGCAATAACTCAAAAATGGGGCCGCCCAGACATAGACCTGTTTGCCAGCCCCCAAAACTGTCAGCTATCAAAATTTTGCACAAGGACATTTCACCAAGCTTGAAAAGTGGACGAACTCTCATTCAGTTGGAAAATGCTGACAGTATATGCCTTTCCTCCATTGCCCCTTCTCACAAAGGTGCTGCTGAAATTCAGGATGGAGAGACCCCGAATGATACTCATTGCCCCAGACTGGCCACGCCAGCACTGGTACCCACTACTAAGGAACATGGCCCAGGGCCCACCATGGATTTTTACCACAAATTCCTCATCTGCTCAGACAGCAAGGCAGTCAGATTCTACAGTCAGCTCAAAACCTTAAATTTGGCTGCATGGCAAATCACCTAAGCAACCAGTCAGTTCCTCTTTCACAAGCTGTTATGGCTGTCATTCTGGAGGCCAGGAGGCCCAGCACCAGGAAAGCCTAATCAGACAAATGGAAAAGATTTTGCGCCTGGAACCAAGCTAAAGGCCAAAATACCCTTCAGCCGGACATACCGCAGATTCTACAATATTTAACTGAGATGTTACACAAAGGACTTTCTTTTTCATCTATTAAAATCCACGCCTCAGCTATTTCAGCTCACTACAACACGGATCCCCCCTTATTTTCACATCCACTTCTAAGGCAGTATCTCAGAGGGGCCAAAAACATTGGGCCTCCCAGGAGAGCGCCAACACCAACTTGGGACCTCAATTTTGTTGTGGAAAAACTTACGCTGCCACCTTTTGAGCCAGCTTTCTCAGCTGACTTAAAGTTTATATCATGGAAGACTGCCCTGCTGTTAGCAATTACTTCAGCCAGAAGAGTCTCAGAGCTACAGGCACTAATGGCAGTAGAGCCTTTCCTCATTTTTCATCAAGACAGAGTTTCTCTACGAACTAACCCCTCCTTTATGCCAAAGGTGGTATCCAGTGTGGCTCTAAATCAAACCAACCATTTACTCACCTTCTTTCCAAATCCACAGAACAAAGGAGAAAGACTTCTGCATTCCTTGGACATTCACAGGCAACTACATTACTACTTGGATAAAACTAAGGTTTTCAGAAAATCTGTCCAACTTTGTGTATCCTATGCTACAGCATCACAAGGAAAGCCCATCTCAAAACAGACCATTTCAAAATGGATAGGACATTGCATACGTTTTTGCTACACCCATCATGGAAAACCAGTTCCTGCTAGCATAAGGCTCCATTCCACCAGGGCAGCAGGTACATCTACAGCCTTCCTCAGGGGGGTGCCAACCAAGGATATTCTGGAGGCTGCAACTTAGAGTTCAGTACACACCTTCACCAAGCACTATCACTTACTTTACTCTAAGACTAAAGCTGGCTTCGCCACTGCAGTTTTGCAGGGCCTTCTAGCCTCCTCTAACCTTGTTTGACTCCACCTCTCATCCTTAGCTTTGGGATTCTACCCAGGTGTGATGACTGCAGCAGGGTAACACGATGAACATAGTACAGATGTTCTTCGTCTTCCCTTGCTGCAGTCCTGACAATTGGGTATAGTCCGCGTCCCAGTCGGCCCGAATACCAGAGTATAAGGCTGACGTCGGTCATGGCGCCTTAGACTGACGTCAGTACGCCAGGGTACTAATGCGCATGACCGACGTCATTTCCTCAGTCTTTTTTGCCGCATGGTCCGATGCAGAAGCAATTTTGCGAGTGCAGGTTGGCGTTCTGAGATTTTCCGAAACCGGAGTTTCAGACCGAATACAGAGTTGGCTAAGTAACCCCGTTGGGGAACATTTTGGTTTTTCTTGCCTCAGTATTTAACCGGATGTCAGAAAAAGTGAATAACTGTATTTCTTGTGGGAAGCAGATACCGCATAGGGATTATCATACATTGTGTATACCTTGTTTAGGGCCTGAGCACGACGTTGTTGGTTGCCGCTCTTGTGCTAGATTTAACAAGCGCACTATTAAGAGGAGGCTTGATTGTGCTAGGTTAGTGTTTGGGAAGCGTTGCAATTATACTATGCCGGCGGAGGGGTGGGCGCCTGCTTCATCTAGGAAGCGCGAGGACAAAACAGTGAAGTCTAGGGGTGAGGAACCGGCAGTCCCGGACGTCGGTCCTTTAGAAGGCTCAGGGGAGCCAGAGGTTTTGCCAGGAGTTTCTATGGAGTCTCAGGCAGATACTTTACTGTTACAGGATGTGCCCTCTCAGGAGGTAGGCCAGGCTGAGGGGGCTTCTCAGGTAACTGTTCTTCCCTCTCTTCCCAAGGTAGTTAGGGCCTCTCCTTCTGTTGCCAAAGCTTCTTTTAGAGGAAGGCCAAGTTCAGCTTCTGTAGGGGCTTCTCCTAGCATTTCGGCTCTGTGCCTAAGAAACATATGCTTAAAATGGCAGAAGATTTGATTACTCTGATTAGAGGTTCTATGCCCCCACCTGATAAGAGGCCTAGGGTGGAACAGGAGTTTGATAGTTTTGAACAGTGTTCACAGGCTTCAGAGTCTTCTGTGGAAGACTTGCCAGAGTTTCCTACTTATTCTGATTCTGATGTGGATGATTCCACTCCTTCAGCTTCTCCTCCTGAGGATTTTTCATTTTCAGAGACTCTTCACTCCATGAGGGAGCACTTTAAATGGGAAGGCCAAGATTACTCTGACTCCAGAAAAGGCTTAGGGAATTCTTGTTTTGCCCCAGCATAGGCCCTTAGCTATTCCTCCTGTGTTGAATGTGGTGGAGGATGTTTTTGCAGAGGCTTCTCTGAACCCTGATTCCTTGCCTCCTGCTCCTGTTAAGCCTGATAGGTATTATAGGGTGCCCGAAGCTCATAAGTATTTGTTTAAGAGTCCCAGGGCGGACCCAGAAACTGTTTCTCAGGGGCCTAAAGGTGTTAAAGCTTCTGTGGTTAAAAATCCTGTACCCTCTGATAAAGAGGCAAGGGCTTTGGATAGGTGGGGTAAGAAAGTATATACTTCTTCCACTCTAGCCATGAGGGCGTTGAATTGTCAATTTCATATGCTGAAATATCAGAATTTTCTCCTTTCACAATTGAAATCTAAGGTGGATGCTTTGGCGGAAGGTATTGAGTGTAAAGAATTGCTGGATTTGGTTCATGTGTCTGAACAAGTGGGTAAGCATTCTTTGCAGTGTGGTTTTGATGCTGTTCAGGCCTCCTCGAGGGTGGCTGCTACTAGTTCTGTTCTTCGCAGACATGCATGGTTGAAGGATCAGAATTTAGCTGAGCATGTTAAGACCAGGATTTTGGATGCTCCTTTACAGTCTGATGTGTTGTTTGGACCGCCTGTGGAAGCAGTTTTAAAGAAAATGGAGGACAAAGCTAAGTCTATGCAGACTGTTAAAGATCTTTTGCAGGTGCAGCCTCCGAAGTTTAGTAGAAATTGGCCTGCTAAGGGGTGGACATATCCTGCTTATGGTTCCCAGTCTAGGGGTAGGTCTAGACGTGGTAGGGGCAGGGCTCAAGGTTCGTTTAGGCCTAGATCAGACAGTTCACCTGCTCAGACTTCTGGTGAGGGCAGGGGTCAGTCCTTTCGTAAGCAGAACCAATGACCTGCCTTTTCAGCTGCCAGTGGACTCTCGTCTGGCAGCTCCTTTGGGAGGAAGATTGTCTCTTTTCACAGAAAATTGGGATTTAATCACTCAAGACAGATGGGTGCTGGATATCATTCATCACGGGTACAGATTTTATTTCCACACAATGCCCCCTTTCAAAGGCATGCCAGATGTTCCTCCTCCACAAAGAAAAGAGGCTCACAAGCAAGTTTCTCAGTTACTCCAGATAGGGGCTATTCAGCCAGTCCCTGTGTCAGAAAGGGGCTTAGGATTTTATTCTCGCCTGTTCCTAGTACCAAAGAAGGGGAACACGTGGAGACCAATTTTGGATTTATCTATCCTCAACACTTATCTGGACATTCCCAAGTTCAAGATGTTGACGTTACAGCAACTGTTACCTCTGCTGGGCAAGGATCACTGGATGGTAACTTTGGATCTCAAGGAAGCTTACCTTCATGTGCCCATAAGGCTAAGTTGCAGAAAGTATCTGCGTTTCGAACTGGAGATTTTCATTATCAGTTCTCTGCATTGCCCTTTGGCTTATCTACTGCCCAGAGTATTCACAAAGGTTCTGGCTCCAGTGATAGCTTACTTCAGGCTTCAAGGCATTCAAATTTATCCTTACTTGGACGACTGCCTGATTCTGGCTCAAGAAAAGGAACACCTTCTACAGCATCTGGAATATGTCATAGCAGTGCTAAGATGCCTAGGGTATTCTGTGAACGAAATAAAGTCCAGTCTAGTACCCTCTCAAGACATGTGCTTTCTGGGTGTGAGACTGAATACAGCAGCCCAGATGGCCTTTTTAACCCCGGACAAACAAAAGAGTCTGTCACTTTACTTCCATCAACTATCTCATCAGTCCGTGCTGACTGCAAGGACAGTCCTTCAAGCATTAGGGTTCATGGCATCTTGTATTCTGGTGCTTCCCAATGCCAAACTGCATATGAGGAAGCTGCAATGGTATCTCAAAATGTATGGACACAGCACTGCCAAGATTTGGACACTGTCATTCAAATAATACCTTGCCTTCAAAAGGAATTCTTGTGGTGGGCTCAGGAATGTCACCTAAACAAGGGACTCTCTGTGACCCGGCCAGAGGCGAGTCAGATTTTAACGACAGATGCCTCGGACACTGCTTGGGGAGCTCATCTAAATGGAAAGTGGATACAAGACAAGTGGCCTGCCAGACTACAGCATCTACATATCAACATGAAGGAGATGTTAGCAGTCCAGTTTGCATTGATGGCGTTCAAGGAGTTACTTCTTCCAGGGCAGGTGTTGATTCTGACAGACAACACAACTGTCATGTGGTACATCAACAAGCAAGGGGAACACATTCTTATCCTCTATGCAGGCAAGCAATGATTTTATGGGAGACTGCGTTAAGCCTGCAACTGACTCTTCAGGCAAGGTTTCTGCCAGGAGCACAGAACTCCCTAGCAGATGTATTAAGCAGACAAATCATGGATCCCCACGAGTGGAAACTGGATCTTCATGTATTTCAGAAATTGACAGTGTCATGGGGAACTCCAGACATAGATCTGTTCGCTTCTCCACTAAACCACCAGCTGCCAAAGTATTGCACAAAGGGGTTTCATCACACAGCTTGGAAAGTGGATGCTCTGTCTTTCAGTTGGAAAAACCTTCATGTCTATGCCTTTCCACCTCTACCTCTTCTTCTAAAGGTATTACTAAAGGTCAGACAGGACAGGCCAAGGATGATTTTGATAGCTCCAGATTGGCCTCGGCAACACTGGTACCCACTTCTAAGGAGTCTTGTAAAGAAGCCTCCATGGCCTTTACCTCTGATTCCTCATCTGTTATCTCAGAAGGACGGTCATCTGCTCAATGTCAAGCTTCAATCTCTTCATCTCACAGCTTGGCATATTCTGTGTTGAAGCATGGTAGGTCTCAGCTTCCTCAACAAGTTTTAAATGTGATTATGGAAGCTAGAAGGCCTAGTACTAGGAGAGTGTACGCAGAAAAATGGAAGAGATTTTTATTTTGGAGTACAGCAAAGAATTTGGAGATTTCAGAGCCTAATTTGAGTGTGGCTCTTCAATATCTTACTGAATTATTGGACAAAGGTTTGTCTTTCTCTTCCATAAAGATTCATGCTGCAGCAATTTCAGCTCACTATGATTGTGACCCACCTTTGTTTTCGCATCCTTTGTTCAAGCAGTTTCTTAGAGGGGCAAAGAATATAAGACCCCCACGTAGAGCTCCTACTCCTGCTTGGGATCTCAATTTTGTGTTGGAAAAACTTACTCTACATCCTTTTGAGCCTGCAGCTACTGCTGAATTGAAATATTTGTCATGGAAGACTGCTTTTCTGTTGGCTATTACTTCTGCAAGAAGGGTGTCTGAGTTGCAGGCCCTTATGGCAGTAGAGCCCTTTTGATTTTCCATAAGGACAGGGTATCATTACGTACTAATCCTTCCTTTATGGCTAAGGTAGTTTCTAGTGTGGCTTTAAACCAAACTATTCATTTGCCTACGCGTTTTTGCAGATCCTCAAAATAAAGGGGAAAAGATTTTGCACACTTTAGATGTACACAGGCAATTGCGTTATTATTTGAGCAGGACTAAAGATTTTAGGCAGTCTCAGCAGTTACTTGTTTCTTTTGCTTTAAGTTCACAGGGCAAGCCTGTGTCAAAACAAACTATTTCTAGGTGGATTGGCTTTTGCATTGCATTTTGTTATTCCCATCATGGCAAAGAGGTTCCAGCTGGGATTAGGCCTCATTCCACTAGGGCTACTGCCACTTCAACAGCATTTCTAAGGGGTGGCAACTAAGGATATTCTGGAGGCAGCTACTTGGAGTTCAGTGCATACTTTCTCTAGGCATTATCACCTGCCTGTATACTCTAAGACTAGAGCTGGTTTTGCCACAGCTGTTTTACAAGGCATGTTGTCAGCTCCTGCTACTTTATAATTTGCCAGCCTCCCTTACCTCTGCTTTGGGATTCTACCCAATTGTCAGGACTGCAGCAAGGGAAGACGAAGAACATAGTACAGTTTTGTACCTACCATAAATGTAGATGTTCGAGGATTCCTTTGCTTCAGTCCAATTTAACCTCCCTCCTTCCCCTCTGTGTTTCAGGGTGGTTGTGTAGGTGAGTTTACATGCTTATATTTTTTGTATATGTTACTGTATATATTGTACATGTTTTTTGGTGCAGGTTGTTTTTGGGACTTGTCTTTTTGGGTCTTCTGACATCTGGGGCAAGAAAAGACTGAGGAAATGACGTCGGTCATGCGCATTAGTACCCTGACGTACTGACGTCAGTCTAAGGCGCCATGACCGACGTCAGCCTTATACTCTGGTATTCGGGCCGACTGGGACGCGGACTATACCCAATTGTCAGGACTGCAGCAAGGGAATCCTCGAACATCTACATTTATGGTAGGTACAAAACTGTACTTTTTGAACCTACCATAAATGTAGATGTTTGAGTATATACCCTGCTGCCGTCCAGGTTACCCTCCCTCCATCCCCTCTGACCTAACTAAAACCTTTTCAATACCTTACATTCTGATACAACCTTTGTGGTGTTTTTGCTTATAGCTGGAGGGATGTTTTGTTTGTGCTAAACTTTTATTATTGGTACTATCTACTGACCACCTTTTGGGGGGGGGGGCACCTGACATCGGGGGCAAGAAAAACTGAAGAAAATGGCGTCTGATGCCTCTTGCATACCCCTGGCGCACTGACGTCAGGGAAGAAGCGACAGCAACCGATGCCGGACCAAGACTTTGGAATTCAAGCAGACTGCGGGGCCGCCTGACGACAGGATAACCCAGGTGTGATGACTGCAGCAGGGTATACACTCGAACATCTACATTTTATAGTAGGTACAAAACTGTACTTTAAGAAGGGAGGTGATAATTAGTGATTTAGCAGTATGGTTTCATGCCAGGAAAGAGCACTACAGATGTGATGTTTTGCTCTGAGAGTGTTGAAGTACAGAGGTCAGAAGGAGTTGCATTGTGGTCTTAGAGAAAGCATATGACAGGGTGCCTAGAGAGGAGTTGTGGTATTGTATGTGGAAGTCGGGAGTGTCAGAGAAGTATGTAAGAGTGGTACAGGATATGTATGAGGGTAGTGTGACAGCATTGAGGTATGCAGTGGGAGTGACGGCTGCCTTTAAGGTGGAGGTGGGATTACATCAAGGATCAGCTCTGAGCCCTTTCTTATTTGCAATGGTGATGGACAGGATGACAGATGAGATCAGACAAGAGTCCCCATGGACTGTTTGCAAATGACATTGTGATCTGTAGTGAGAGTAGGGAACAGGTGGGGGAGACCCTGGAGAGGTGGAGATATGCTCTAGAGAGAGAAGAATGAAGGTCAGCAGGACTAAGACAGAATATGTGTGTGAATAAGAGGGAGGATAGAGGAATGGTGAGGATGCTGGAAGTAGAGGTGGCAAAGGTAGATGAGTTTAAATACTTGGGATCAACAGTTCAGAGTATTGGTGAGTGTGGAAGAGAGTACAGGCAGGATGGAGTGGGTGGAGAAGAGCATCAGGAGTGATTTGTGACAGACTAGTACCAGTAAGAGTGAAAGGGAAGGGTCTAAAAGAGGGTAGTGAGACCAGCTAATTTATATGGGTTGGAGACAGTGGCACTGACAAAAAAGCAGGAGTCTGAGCTGGACGTGACAGAGTTAGATGTTAAGATTTGCACTGGGTGTGACGAGAGTGGACAGGATTAGGAATAAGTATATTAGAGGGTCAGCCCAGGTTGGAAGGTTTGGAGACCAAGCCAGAGAGGGCTAGATTACGTTGGTTTGGACATGTGCTGAGGAGGGATGCAGAGTATATTGGGGGAAAAATGCCAAGGATGAAGCTGCCAGGTATCAGGAAAAGAGGAAGGCCTTAGATGAGGTTTATGGATGTAGTGAGAGAGGAAATGCAGGTGGTTGGTGTGACAGAGCAAGATGCAGAGGACAGGAAGAAATGGAAACAGTTGATCCGCTGTGGCGTCCCCTAACGGGAGCAGCCAAAAGAAGTTGTTCCAAGATCTCTGATATTCAAAAGAGGTACTATGAGCTTCTTCAGAGGGAGCCTGCTAACCTATCTGTAGTCCTTCATGTTCTGGCTGCCCACTTGGATACATTTATCTGCAGTTTCTGTTGCCCTAGACTCTCAGCCTCTTGTGCCAGAGAAGCCTGATAGGTTCTATAAGGTGCCTGAGGACTGTAATTTATTTTATAAGTGCCCTTCTGCTGATCCTTCAGTCGTTTGTTTCTTAATGAGAATGCCTCTAAGTTGCTGCTGTCTACTAAATTGTTTCCTTCTGATAAGGGTAATAGGGCTCTGGAAAGGTTGGCAAGAAGGTTTGCACTGCTGCCACCTTGTGTATTAGGGCCATTAACTACCAGATTCCTATAACCAGGTATGTTTTGCCCCTCCTTTCCCACGATTCAGCCAGTCACCACAATTTATCTCACCAGGTGAAACTACTCTCACAAGATAAGGGTTATCTTGTCCATCCTCATCCGTCCACTCTTCAACTGACACTGCGGGTAATAACATTTTGATCCCTTTTAGGCACCTCTTCTCTGAGGATGTGCTCTGGGTTCTGCAGGAGACCAGGAAACCCACTAGTAGGAAATCCTTACATGTCCCAATGGAAACAATTTTCTGTCTGGTGCGTTTTTCGCCATCAGGCTGCTTTATCTGTAGAGGTTCCTCTGGTTGGTTCTTTAATATTTTCTCCATGCTAAGTTGGCAAATTCTTCAGTTAAAACTTGCCCGTTGGCAATTTCTGCTTGTGTGCCCTTGATTCCTCCTCTGGCCTCTAGGTTTGAGGTTAAGCAGTTTCCTAAAGGCTTGCTTCATATCAGGCCTCCAAAGAAGCCTACTCGACCTTCTTGGGACCTCAATTTTTTACTTGAAAAGTTGGCCCAGACTCCTTTGAGACTGTTTTTCTTCAGCTTCCTTACAACATTGTACTTGGAAGACCGTCTTAATTTGGCTCTTACTTCAGCCAAGAGATTTGTCTGAATTCTATGCTGTTATGACTATTCCTCTGTTTTTTTTTTTTCCATAGAGACAGAGTACATCGTTGTACAAATCCTTCTTTTATGCCCAAGGTGGTCAGTGAGTTGTCTCATAATGAGTGTGTTAATCTCCCTTACTTTTTTTCTTTGCAACCTTCCAGTGAGAAGGTTCTTCAAACCTTGGATTTGCATACACTGCTCACATTTTTAGATAAGACTAAAGTTATGCGCTTATCTGAGCAGCTTCTTTCTTTCCTTTCATCCCAGGACTTTGTCTCAAAGCAAACCATCTCCTCCTGGATTTCTCGGGTCATTTTATTTTGTTGTTTTCATGGCAAATGCCTTTCCTCACTGTAAGGCGCATTCTGTTTGGGCGGTTGCCTCCTCTGGTGCCTTCGAGTCTGTATGCCAGTTCCATTCTTGAGGCTGCTACTTGGTCCTCTCTTCATACTTTCACTGAACATTACAAGTTGGAAATTTATTTTAAGGGCAGGCTTTGCCAAGTCTGTCCTGCACTGGGTTTGTAGAGGGCTGTTCTGTCTCTTCTTCCTCCCAGCCTTCCTCTTAAGCTCTTGTACTTTCCCTCAGGTGAAGAATACTACAACAGTGATGTGGAAGGACATAATACTGTTGTGTAAAATCTTGCCATAACAGTAAATGTCCTTGTCAATGTTGCAGTATTCAACATTCAAAGGCAGTGGACATTCAAAGGCAACTCAAATTTTCTCTAGACAAAACTAAATTGTTCAGGAAGTGACCAGCTGTTTGTGAGCCCTTACTTGGGCCAGATGGTCTCCAAAGTATTGCAACTTAGATCTCTAAGGCTCTCTTTCAGATAAGTAAAATTAGCCCTTGCCTTCCTGCCCGGAAGCTCATTCTATTAGGACAGTAGCTTCTTCAGGGATTTTCACAAGGGAGTAGATGCCAGGTCTGTCTTCGAAGCTGTTTGGGTCTCTGTACTTACCTTCACCAAGAAGTACAAAGTTGATAACTTGTCCAGGTCCTGGGCTGCCTTTATTAGTTTGGACTGCTAGACAGCTCATCTACTCTGTAGCCAACCATTCTCCTCTCGATCTCCTTTAGCTTTGGGGGATCACCCATGTGTCAGGAGTACTGCAACAGTGATTTCAGTCAGGACCTTGTACATTTCTGTAAGAACTTACCATAAGAGTAGATGTCTTACTGATCACTGCAGTATTCCTTCCCACCATCCATCCCCTCTTCTCTAGCTTAAGTCGGCCTTCCTTTTCTCCCATTTAGCATTAACCTTTGCTATGCTGTATGGGAATGGCGAAATTTACTTCGCTATTTGAGCTACACACTTCCTAGCCGGTCTCCCTCTGTCTTCAGGCCATTGGCTTGGAGATCGTTTGAGGATCCATGCTTGTATGTCTGTCTATATCCCCTACACTTATGAGCTTGTATGTCAGATGTACAACCTTGGGAAGGTAAAGCTTTGTTACCCTGGCCAGTTGTCTGCAATGATAACCCATATGTCAGGAATACTGCAACAATATCAGTAGGACATCTACTGCTATGGTAGGTTCTTGAAAAACTGTATTTTCTCAGGAGTATTGGGCATTAGCTTTACTACTGAAAGAAGCAAAAAAAAAAAAAAAGTGCAGCATCCAAAAGGAGCTTACCAAAACAAGGTAGACCCAGAGAAAAAACACACCAGAAAACTACAGTTCAAAATAATAAGTCTAATAGCCAAACTAAAAGCTTTAGAGGCCAGTGCTATCTAAAAAAAACATACCAGCACAGGCAGTTTAAATATGCAAGTGAAAGCATTTAATTATGAAATCGCATAAGTGTCCATTAACATTTAAAGTGATACTGCTTAAAAAAATCTTAATAGTGTACTGAAAATAATCAAAATATTCAAATGTCGACGTTTGTGACATCAACTACAAAATGTCAACAGCACAAATATCATGTTACCATGTATGCACCGAGCAGTAACCTTGGTGCATACAGAATTAAAGCAAAAACAAAATTTTTGCAGAGAAGCCACACATGGTAGTCTGCACTCTGCGCAGCCTTTGCTTATTGCATACATCCACAATGCAATCGACAATATTGGGAAATGGAATATTTCTCTACCTCGAATTTTGCAGTCTCTCAACCTGTTAACTAATTTTTTACTATACAGATCTTGACCAAAGTAATTTAAGTTCATGGCTCCCATCTGAGTGGGTGGGTTGGTGGGTGTGTGTCTATATGGTTACCTTCAACCTTTTGAAGTGGGAGCTGTTTGAAAATAATGCCATTACAGTTAATTGAAATTCAATTGATTGCATGTAACTTACTTTTTTAATGTAAGATTGCCGATTTCTGATTGCTGTGCTGCAGTGTTGATGAATATACCCTTTCCCCACTGTAAAATCCACGAGAAATGCCAAATGTTCGTGAAGCAACCGTTTAATGAAACAAATAAAACAAGTGAAATGAAGCGCTTCTCCAAGCACTTTTCGTTCAAGTCATACAAGAACTTCATTAGACACCATGAATTCAGTTAAAATTACTTAAAATACTGTGCGTAATACATCAGCTGGTAGATTAATTAAGAATTAAAGAAATATTGTGCTTATACCAGTACATATGTACTAATATTACAATTATTTAGTTCTGATTAAAATACTATTATAATAATGCTCTATCTCATAATAAATCATGCAAAAAGTTTAAATCTTCTTATTAAGTTATTATAAATGTTAATAAATATTAAAACATTAAAACATGTGAACCATTGTAATGTTGAAACACAAGACTTTTAAAATAAACCATAATAAAACATAAAAAAATCATGAAGACATTTCTAACGTACAGCAGCTACTGCAGCAACCCTTAATACAATTCAGTTCTTTTAGTTTTATTTCTATTTTCATGTTTATGAACTTTGTATTTTTATATATATATATATATATATATATATATATATATATATATATATATATATATATATATATATATATATACGGGTACTTATTTATATGGATGTGTTTATGAATGAATATGTATGTAATAAAGATGTGTATATAATAATATAATAATTATACTCTTACACATACTGTGTAAAGTATTTATATATTTATTCATTTAATTCATTCATTTGGTTTTATTATAAAAATATTAATAATAATAAAGATATTAATAAATAAATTAAGTTAAATTAATAAATTGTGGCCATCATGATTACATTAACGCTGTATTGTCTGTTCTTATATTACTACTGGTTAGTTAATTACCTGTAGAGGCTTTTAAGTTTTAATATAGCCATAATTGAACACATCATTAAGGCCCGGCCAAGTGTATGCATTTAATTGGATCTGCCATAGTAATTCTTGCTTTTCAAGTTCTATTTCAACAGGTCCCCCTCTTATGTTATACACCAATTGGTCCAAAATCCAAAATTTAAATGCATGTGTAGGATATTCTAAGATGTGCTTTGCTAGTGCATTGTCTTGTTTACCTTTATTTATACTATAAGTGTGTTCGTAAATTCTGTCCCTTATTCTACGGATAGTTTTACCTACATAGAAACATGGACAAACCTGGCATGTAGCCAGGTATACCACCATTTTGGAATTAGTTAAATCTGCCTTTACTTTTCAAGTCCAGGTTTTTAATGGACAGTGTGTTATTCACAAAAATGTATTTACAATATGGACAGGTTCCACATGTATACATACCCTTTTTATTATTGTTGAAGTTATTATTATTACTATTTATACCTTCCAAGAGTTCTTTAAAATTCCTGTCTCTCCTAAATGTAAATTTTAGTTCTTCCCCTATTTTTTCCATTATTTCTTTACTCTCTTTTAGAATATTCCAGTTTTTGGAAACAATACCTTTAAAAAAATAGAAGTCTGAGTTGAAGGTCAATATAAAACTGTGTTCAAAAGTTGGAGTTCTCTCAGTGGTCATTACTTCTATATGGGAATCCAATCTTACACTCATAGAGTCCTCAGGGGTGTTTACTATTAGGACTTGGATCTGTGCTTCTATATTACTTCTCACTATTGGTGTATAAATTCCCCTATTTCTCTTTATTTGAACTTCATCTATCAGGTTGTCTCACATGGTGTTTGGGTAAGCTCTTCTCAGAAACATCTTCTTTAAGTTGTTACATTCCTCTTGGAAATCATCCTCTCTTGAAATCATTCTTGCTGCCCTAACTAGTTGTCCCTTAACAACTCAATTGACTTTTTTTGAAACATAGGGTGGGCGCTAGTAAAATGTAGGAAAGTGTTGGAGTAGGACGGTTTCCTATAAATTCGAGTCTCATACTTCTTCTCAGTGTTATTTTTAGTCAAAAGTACATCTAAGAATGAGATTTGTTTCTCCTCGAAATTATATGTAAAGTCAAGGAAGTCAGTGGTGTCATTCAAATATTTTACTAAACTCTCTGCCTGGCTTTGATTTCCCTTAATTAATATAAATATATCATCCAGGTACCTGGTGTAGTAAATAATTTGGCAGTTAATGTGTTCCTTGTTAAATATATAGTATTTCTCCCAATAATTCATAACCAGATTGGCAAAACTTGATCCACAGGGTGACCCCATTGCCACACCACTTTTTTGGTGGAAAAAGTTGTTTTTGAAGGTAAAATAGTTGTGGGCCAATACTATACTTAATAACTCTTCAACTAGCACTAATTCTGATGAAGATGCTCCTTGTTCTTTAATATTCAAAATCACCCACTCTGTACCTACATCTTGTGGTATTGAGGTGTAGAGATCTTTTACATCAATTGTGAGCAAGTTGTTGTCTTCATCGAACCTTATATTATTGATTCTTTCCAAGAAGGACCAAGAGTCTTTACTTATACAAGTTTCTCGATTTACATATTTCTGAAGAATCTTATCCACTACCTTAGCACATGCATCGGTTGCACTATTCCTGCCATCTACTATCGGTCTAAGGGGTGGATTACTCAAATCCTTGTGTATTTTCGGTACCCCAAATATAACTGGAGCTATAGGTGATGGCATTATTAGATAGTTGTATAACTCAGTATTAATTCTCTGTTCTATAAATAGATCATTTATGTAAGTTTTTATTCTGTTAGCCTGGTTGTATTCGTTAATGGATACTTGATCATAAGATTCAGATGTCAACATTAATTCAATTCTATTTTCATAATCTACCTGGTCCATGAAAACCAGGCCCCCACGCTTGTCTGGTTTCATGATACGAGCTCTAGTGTCTTTCAAATATTTTATCCAGGTTTGTTCTTCATCTGTAAGATTTTTCCTCACTCTACCTTTCCCTCTTAGATTATCCATATGTCTAAAATCAAGTTCACACATTTTTTCAAAGGTGTGTAGCAAGTTATGCAATGGTGGGTTATAAGTACTTGCAGTTCTAAATTCGTTCTTGTCCATCTTACTCACATTACCCAACAAAACTGCCAAGTTTAGTTTCCTCACAAAAATCTTTAAATCCAGGATACAGTTCGTAACATTCAGTCTTTTGGTGGGAATAAATGTAAGGCCCTTTGCTAATAAATTAGCTAGTTCAACTGGGACATGGACCGAGGAATAGTTATATTGAAAAATCCCCCTCAGAGTTAGTCACAATCAGAAGGGAAGTATCCAGGACCAGTTGGTTTATTTCCATTTGTTGTGTCTCTTTCTCTGGTTCCGTGTATTCTGCATTCGACCCCTCTGAAAACCCTGTTGATTACCCCTCTGGTTGTTGTTAAATTGGGGGTTGTGTTTAACTTGGTTTTGTAGATGTTGACTTCTACGAGGCCCCCTCATCAATGTTGTCATCTTCCATTTGAGTGTTCCTATCAGGACATGTTCCTTGTACGTTATTAATTTGTTTCTAAAAAGTGACCGTCATTGTCTAGATTTACACAGTTTTGTCCATTCATATTTTGTTGGTTGTTGTTCGCATTTCCTTTATCTTCTTTTCCATACCCTCCTATTTTCCATTGTTGTTCTGGGGGTGGGGTAGGGTAGGCCAACCCATTTTCATACCGTGTACAATCTCGTTTTAATTTCTTGTATTTAGTTCTTGCTTTTTCAATAACAGAGTCAATAGTTTGAAATATACGTGTATATTCATATTTATATCTTAGAAAATCAGGGTGTGTGTTAATTTGAGTATCCAAATCAGTTATATTAACCTTTAGTTCTTCAATAGTTTTGCCGTAATTCATTTTCACTACATCGAAAAGTTCAAGTCCTTGTTTGTTAAATAATTTAATTAAATCCAAGTGGAATTGGGACCCTGCTATCAGGCCTGTTGGAAAATGACAGGTCCCGAGTCCCTTTGGTACCTGTTCTAGTCTCAAACATTCGTTAAAATAGTCAATCTCTAATGATAGTTTTTTGTATATAAGCAAAATATGGTCAAAGTGATTCATTAATTCTATTATATTTGATTCTTCCCTAGCCGGACTTACCATTGTGGTTGCTGAATTCATTTTAGTCAGTCCCATGGGAACAGCAAGCCATTCATTGAGGTCAGGTAATCCAATAAGCCCTGGGTTCAACTGCACGCTATTTCGTGTAATGTTGCTGCCACTGTTTTGTTCTACGTAGGATAACCTTCTTCCATCTATAGGATCTGGAACTGAAGGAGAAACCATGTGCTGTCCACAAGGGATAGTATCCGATAATGTTGATGGAGATACTGAATTATTTATCCCCGTTACTGCTGCTGAAGCGCTATTACCATTATTAGCACCAAAATTCAAATTTTGTAAGTCCCCATTGCTGGAAGGCGCAATAGGGCTCCGTTGCTGATGCTGATTAAGTAGACCGCTCATCGAGTCTACCTTTTCTGTTGGTCTTGCAACCTGTTGTGCCAAAGTTTGTACAACAAGTAAAAGGTTGTTGCCAGCTTCATTTGTTGTTCCACCAGCCAGTAAAGCTGAAGTAGAAGGAGATGTTTCCACGGAGCTATTGATCGGACTACTTGGCATGTACGAAAACTGAGTAGAAACCAAACAAACACTGAAAGACTTTTAAATCCACGAGAAATGCCAAATGTTCGTGAAGCAACCGTTTAATGAAACAAATAAAACAAGTGAAATGAAGTGCTTCTCCAAGCACTTTTCGTTCAAGTCATACAAGAACTTCATCAGACACCATGAATTCAGTTAAAATTACTTAAATACTGTGCGTAATACATCAGCTTTTCCCCACTGTAGTTTGGTCTCTGAGTTGGTGTACGTAATTAGCAGAGGGTATGAGTGCCCCCCTGCAAAAAAGTCAGATTCGATTTTCTGTATTCAGAACTTTGCTATGCCAGACATTTGAAGTTTCCACACTTAAAACATCTATCATAGACTCTCTTGTGTGTATGCATGTGTGTGTATATATTTACACACACAAATGTGTATGTATACATTATACATAGGGTCTATATTATATTCTCGAAAGCTGACAGTGTCGAATCTGACATTGTTGACACGAGAATATTGAACGCTCAAACTCGAGCGTGTAAACGTAAATCTCCGTAAGGGGAGATTTCAGTTTACTGCAATGTAGTGTGGTCTCTGAGTTGGTATATTTAAGTAGCGGGTGTGTGGGGTGTGCAGGAGGGTTGCCTCCCTGCTTAAACCCGTTAGGGTACTTTTTTCTTTTTTTTTTTTTGTGTGTTTTTATAAGGTCAGTGTTTGTTTGAAGACATCGACTATATGGTGTCGACCATATGTTCGATGTTTTCAAACGTTGATCTTATAATGTAGACCCTATATATATATATCTATATATATCTATATATATATATATATATATATATATATATATATATATATAATGCACCCACACACAATGGTAGTCTATATATGCCTTGCAGTTTCAGTTGAAGTACATAGTGACCATTGTATTCAAATCTGGATTATATATGCTGTAAAATCTGTCTGTATTCAGCAAGTTCTATACATAATATATCACCATCTCTAAAATCTTTGAATCTTCTCAATCATTCTAAATTTAAAATAAACCTTTCCCATTTTATGTGATAGTCGTCCTATGAATTTCTGACAGATGCTTGCATATCTTTCTTCAGGCTTTCTATTGCTTTTACTAATACAGAAGCAAGTAGATTTCGCACAGGTAGCCATATGTTCTCAGTTGAACAAGTAGCAAAACATTTAAAAATACTTGACTTGAAAATAGGTGAACAAACATGTATGCACATTGCACTACAAAAATGGCAATTGTAACATGGTACAATGACTGAAGTCTTGCACTGTGCTTTATTACAAGTAAAAATGTCTTTATAGGATAACTGTTGCTTCAAAGTGTTTTCTCATTTGTAGACAAAATTAGGCACACTTCCAAACATCTCTTTTAATTCCGAGGATAAGATTAATATGGGCTAGTTATTTATTTGCAGTTTTCATTTGCAAAATGTTTTCATTTCATGATGTATCCAAGTTAGATATCTGTACTTACTGTTGTCTGGCTTTCATTTATGCATAATCAGAAAAATAAGGCTTGCCTAAAGTAGTATGCTCAGATAAAACTCTGTCCTTATTGTAATTTAAAATAGTCTTGATCCCCAGTGTTCCAGTGACTAGCCCTTATTTAGTTGTGAGCAGTTCTATTGTATATTTTGCAGATATTCATGAACTTGGATAAATCATGAAATATAATAGTTTCTTCAAATCATTTTAAGGTTAATAAACTGACTGATACTATTCTTGGAAGCCATTCTGGGAGTAAATAATTCTTTGGTTTACCTTTATAATGTCTGCGGACGGAATCTTGAACCCGCTTCCGCGAACACCGAGCTGCGACTTCACAAAACCTCAAGTACCGATTTTCCGAACTGGAAAATCCTGCCCCCCTTTTTGACCCATGTTAGCACTTGTTTGTAGGTGTGGCGCGGTTGGAAATGTTGACATTCAAGGTTTTTCAACATTTCAAAGTGTGAGCGGTTCCGGTTTTGCGGAAATGGTTTGGTGATGTGGCCGTTTGGTAATATGTGATTGACATAAATGTGAGCAGATTTTCTCAAATTCAGTATAACCTTATTTAAAAATATGCTGTTATAACAGACTAATCATGTAATTCTGAAATTCATATAGCGGATATAATAGTCCCAAGCAATTATTTTATAAGGTAAATACTTAAATCTGCAGTTTAACCTGGTTTGGAGGCGTTGTTAATGCTTCTAGGACTAAATTGAAATCCTGTGGTGTGGAGTAGGGTAGTCAATGTGAGAGCGAAGAAGGAACTTTGAGGAAAGCCTTGTGTAGTTTGAAAAGCTAAGGTATTGTTCTGGTGTCTAGGTTGGTAAATGGAAATGGCACCCCACTGAACTTGGAGTAGCTAGAACCTTCAAGTAATAGACATTTCAAAACATCTGCAATAGAAGTGAAATACGATCAAGTCTGACTGGTTGCCCAAGTAGCAAAATGCTTCCATAATTTTTTTGAGTAGACTGCTTCTGAGAAGCCAAGAAAATGCAGAGAACATTCTTTGAAAAGGAAGCATGTCTGGCTGTTGGGGAACTGGAAAAGCTTTGTAGCTAACTTGAGTTTGAGAAGGTCAGGGTGAAGCTGACTGCAGGGGATGTGAAAGAAGGTCCAGTTGCAGATCCAGAAACCAGAGAGGCTTTCTCAAATAAGGCATGATCAGAAGGAACCAAATCTGTCTGGGCTAGTGTGGAACCATTAGAATCAGTTGTGAGTTTCAGGTTGATGCTTTTGGCAGAAACTTTGGTATTAGGGGATGGGGGAGGTTATAAAGATCTGGGAGGCGGTTGCTGATAGACTGGAGCATCTCTGGCTGGCTGTCTCTCTGGGGAAACTAGGGTGATGTTGCTTTTGCACTTGGTATTGGAGGGAGTGGCAAACTACTCGAGCCACTGACATACTGAGGGATCACTCAAGAGACATTAAGATTGTCCTGCTTAGTCTATCCTCTTGTCAGTTGAAACTTTCCTGGAATGTGCATTGGTACTAGAAGATGACCTTAGTCCAAAGTCCACTGCCATACTCTTAGTTGCTCCCTGCATAGTGGATGAGATCTTTCTTACCTGGGCAGACTACAGACATATTGTCAGATTCTTCAGGGAAAAAAATTTAAACCTCCTACAGTGCTAGGAGGACTAACCTCATTTCTAGTATGCTGATGTAAAGATTGATCTCTGACTCTCAAATCTTTGGAACATCCTCCCTATGAAATGTCCCTACCACCACCAGCACTACCCCACAGAGAAGGTATCTGTGGATGTTCATCGTGTTTCACTGTTGCAGTCATTACACTTGGGTTATCCTGCTGGCAGGCTACCTGCAGTCGGCCTGATTTCCAAAGTCTTGGTCCGGCGTCTGTTGCTGTCGCCTCTTCCCTGACGTCAGTGCGCCAGGGGTATAAAAAATGCAGCCGACGCCATTTTCTTCTTTCTTGCTGTGCGGTGCCCGAAGCAAAAGTAGTTCGCAAGTGCCGGTCGGCCGACTCCTGAGATTTTCAAAATCGAATTTCAGATCCGAAGTCTTAATTAAAGCTAAGTACCCCGTTGGGGAAACTTTTTCATGCTCCAGACAGATGTCAGAAAAAGTTAACAATTGTATCTTCTTGTGGGAAGCAAATACCTCATAAGGATTTTCATTCTTGCTGTATTTCTTGCCTAGGCTCTGACCACGACTTTGCTAGTTGGTTTTGTGCTAGATTTAACCAACGCACTATTAAGCGTCGGTACGATTTTGCCTTTCATTACTTTGGCTGAAGATTTAATTATATAATGCCGTTGGAGTAGCCGACGACTGGAGTTTATAAAAAGCGTAAGGAAAAGGACAGGCATCCGAGGTCCAAAACAGATGAGCCTTCCGCTAGGCCAGTCGCCGGTTTGCCGGTTCTCAGTGAGGCGCTTTCGCAGCCCGATGCCCGCTGCCTCAGAGCCACAGGCCGCTTCCGACTCTCACGTGGAGCCAACTAGGCCTCTGGAAACTCAAGGTATTGGACACTTGGAAACTATTCCCTCAGATGGGTCCAGAGTCGCTGAGCAGGCAACGGCTTCTGAGGGTGTTTTCAGACCTACTCGGTTGTATGTAAAGACAACTTCTGCTTCAAAGACAAAGACTAAAGCAGCTCTAAAGACAAAGAAACAAGTACAGCATTCTCCTGGACAGACTTCTATGCCTAAAAAACAGATGCTTAAAATGGCCGAAGACCTAATTACTTTGATCAGGGGTTCCCATCCCCCTCCTGATAAGAGGCCTAGGCAAGAGACTGAATCTTCAGATCAGGTTTCCATTTCCTCTGACTCCTCTTCTGAGCAGGGATACGCCCTTCCTTACTCCCTATGAGGATTCTGATGCTGAAGAGTCTATTCCTTCAGCCTCTCCTCCTGAGGATTATTCTTTTGGGGAACCCTGCATACCATGTGGGAACACTTTAACTGGGAGAGCCAAGATTAGTCTGAATCTAAGAAAAGGTTTGGAGACTTTCTTTACTACGTCAGCACAGACCTCTTGCTATTCCTCCTTTTCTAGACATTGTAGCTGTGTTTTCAGAGTCTGGCCTCTCGCCTGACTCTTTACCCCCTGCATCAGTAAAGCCAGACAGATACTACAGGGTTCCAGATTCTCATAAATTTCTATATAAAAACCCTGCTGCTGACCCAGAAACTATATCTCAGGGTCCCAAGGGGGTCAAGGCTTCCACTGCAAAAAAACCTGTCCCCTCTGATAGGGATTCAAGGGCTCTGGAGAGATGGGGGAAAAAAGTTTACACTTCTACTACCTTGGCTGTAAGGACTTTAAATTGTCAGTTTCATATGCTTAAATATCCGCAATATTTAATGTCACTGCTAAAACAGAAAATGTTGACAAATTCTGAATGTCCATATAACAAGGAAATGCAGGATTTATTGCATGCAGCTGAACAAGTGGGAAAGCATACTTATCAATGTGGTTTTGATTCACTGGAGGCCTCTTGCAGGGCCGCTGTTATGGGTTCTGTCATTAGAAGGCATGCTTGGTTAAAGGAACAGAATCTGCCTGATCATGTTAAAGCAAAATTATTGGATGCTCCTTTACAGCATGATACTCTGTTTGGTGTTAAGGCAGAAGAGGTGTTGAAGAAAATGGAGGATAAAGCGAAATCTATGCAGACAGTTAAGGATTACTTACAGGTACAGCCACCCAGATTTAGCAGGAACTGGCCTTCAAAGAATTGGTCCTTTCCAGTGTCAGGCCACAGAGGCAGATACAGACGCCCTAGATGCAAATCCCAGCCCCAAGGCTCATACAGGCCAAAACAATGGGGTGCTTCTACCTCCAAAAGCGGAGAAGACAAATCACAGCCATATAGGAAACAGTCCCAGTGACTTTCCTCTGCCAATACCAAGCACTTATCTTTTGGCAGCCCCCTTAGGGGGAAAACTAGCACTTTTTTCACAAAATTGGCACATGATCACCCAGGACAAATGGGTCTTGAATATAGTGTCCCAGGGCTACAGGTTCCACTTGCACACCCTTCCAAAGGCAAAAGGTATGCCAGACCTGCCACACAATCAGTGGGCAGAGGCACAAAAGCAACTTTCATCCCTCATGGACATGACGGCCATTCAGCAAGTACCACAGCAAGAGCAGGGGCAAGGATTTTACTCTAGACTTTTCCTGGTATCCAGAAAGGACAAAGCTTGGAGACAAATACTGGACCTGTCTATTCTAAACACTTTTCTGGACGTTCCAATGTTCAAAATGTTGACTCTGCAGCAGCTTCTGCCCATGCTGGGCAAGACGGCTTGGCTTGTAACTTTGGACCTAAAAGAGGCATACCTGCATGTTCCAATCAGACAGTCTTGCAGAAGATACCTCAGATTCATAGCTGGCTCAATGCACTACCAATTCTCTGCACTGCCCTTTGGCTTATCTACTGCGCCCAGGGTCTTCACAAAATGCCTGGCACCAGTAATTGCGTTCTGCAGACAAAGGGGGATACAAATATATCCTTACTTGGATGACTGCCTTATTCAAGCAGAGGGCAAGGACATTCTACTGAAGCATCTGTTGTTTGTAAAAAGATTACTAATTTGCCTAGGGCACACAGTAAACGAAAATATATCAAAACTTGTACCCTCTCGAGAGAATATTCCTGGGTGCAAGCTTAAATAAAACTGCCCAGATGGCTTATCTCACGCCCGACAAAGACAACTGACTTCTTACTTCAAAATGTTGGCAACAAAGACCCAGTTATCTGCAAGAAAAATTCTGCAGGCTTTGGGCTTCATGGCATCCTGTATTCTACTAATTCCATATGCAAAACTGCATATGACGAAACCACAGTGGTATTACCCTCATTCCCTGCCTGCAACAGGAGTTTCGATGGTGGGCACAGGCCTGTCACCACAACAAGGGACAGCCATTCACTCTACCCACAGCCAGGCAGACACTAGCAGACGTCTCAGATTATGCCTGGGGGGCACACATGGCAGGAAAATGTATTCAGGACACATGGCCTGCAAGCCAAATGCATCTTCATATCAATCAAAAAGAGATGCTAGCTGTTCAGAATGCCCTGACAGCCTTCAAGGATCTACTTCATCCAGGACAACTACTGATAAAGACGGACAGTACTATGGTCATGTGGTACATAAACAAGCAGGGAGGCACACATTCCTACCCCATCTGCAGACAAGCCATGACTTTGTGGAACACAGCATTGACTTGTCAAGTACACCTGCAAGCACAATTCCTGCCAGGAAAGACAAACACTCTGGCAGACTAATCAGAAACCTCATGGATCTTCACGAGTGGAAACCAGATTCACAAATCTTCAGCATGATAAGGAAATGGGGATGCCCAGACATAGATCTATTTGCCTCCCCTCACAACTGCCAACTACAGACATACTGCACAAGGAAGTATGGAAGGTGGTTGCTCTTTCATTCAGCTGGAAAACCCTTGGAGTATATGCCTTTCCTCCACTGCCTCTCCTCCCCAAGGTACTCCTAAAGGTCAGACAAGAGAAGCCAAAAATGATACTGATTGCCCCAGACTGGCCACGCCAGTGCTGGTACCCAATCCTAAAATGCTTGTCTCAAGGCCCAACCTGGACATTACCTCAAATTCCTCATTTACTGACCCAACAAAACAGTCCGATCCTGCACAGCCAACTCAGAACCCTAAATCTGGCAGCATGGCGGATAATGTAACCACTCAGAACGCATCTCTCTCTGAAGCAGTTATGGATGTTATTTTGGAGGCCAGGAGGCCCAGCACCAGAAAATCTTATGCAGAAAAATGGAAGAGATTCAGTGCTTGGAACCAGGCACAAGGAATTGACATGCTTGTACCAAATATTCCTTAGATTTTACAATACCTAACTGAGATGCTGGACAAAGGCCTATCCTTCTCATCGATTAAGATCCATGCCTCTGCCATTTCAGCTCATTAGAATATGGACCCACCTATTTTTTCACATCCACTGCTAAGGCAGTACCTCAGAGGGGCCAAAAACATAAGACCTCCAAGGAGAGCACCAATACCTGCATGGGACCTCAATTTTGTCTTGGAAAAGCTTACACTACCTCCTTTTGAACCAGCCAATACAGGTGAGATAAAATTCTTATCATGGAAAACAGCTCTGCTACTATCTGTAACTTCAGCAAGAAGAGTCTCAGTTACAGGCACTAATAGCTGTGGAACCTTTTATAATTTTCCATCTGGGCAGGGTTTCTCTGAGGACAAATCCAACTTTTTTTGCCTAAGGTAGTGTCCAGTGTGGTTCTTAACCAAACCATTCATTTGCCTACCTTAGCTACGCTTCTACTTGGACAAAACCAAAGCTTTCAGGAAGACTGAGCAACTCTTAGTGGCATATGCTGCAGGATCGCAAGGAAAAGGTATCTCAGAACAGACTATTTCAAGATGGATAGGCCACTGCATTTGTTTCTGCTATTCACAATATGGAAAACCAGTGCCTAAGGGCATTAGGCCACATTCAACCAGAGCAGCAGCCATGTCAGCATCCTTCCTCAGAGGAGTACCAACCAAGGACATTTTGGACGCTGCAACTTGGACTTCAGTGCACACTTTTACAAAGCACTGCCACTTACCTCTTTACTCTAAATCCAGAGCAGGCTTCGCCACTGCAGTTCTGCAGATCTTTATAGCCACTCCTAATTCTTTTTAGATCCAGCCACCCAACCCAGCTTTTGGATTCAACCCAAGTGTAATGACTGCAACAGTGAAACACTATGAACATAGTACAGTTGTGTACCTACCATAAATGTAGATGTTCGAGGTGTATTCACTGTTGCAGTCCAGGTTACCCTCCCTCCATCCCCCTTACATTGCTGGGGCTTGTCTGTACTTCTCTATTCTATACAACCTATGTGGTGTATTTTCTTGTAGATGAAGGTAATGTTTGTTATTGCATGCATTTTTATTTGCAAAATTTTTAGCCTACCCTTTTGGGGGCACCTGACATCTGGGGCAAGAAAAACTGAAGAAAATGGCGTCTGCTTCTTTTATACCCCTGGCGCACTAACGTCAGGGAAGAGGCGACAGCAACCAACGCCGGACCAAGACTTTGGAATTCGGGCCGACTGCGGGTAGCCTGCCAGCAGGATAACCCAAGTGTAATGACTGCAACAGTGAATACACTCTAACATCTACATTTATGGTAGGTACACAACTGTACTTTATTGTTGCTGCCGATACGGTTAGAACAAACTCTTCCTGTACGGAGAAGTTAACCACCAGTTCTTTTGATTTCTGCAGGACTGGGTTAAATGAATGTTGGCTGAAGAGGGGTGTGTGAGCTGCAATAACTAGTGGACATCCTCCAATGGAGGATTTTCATGTGAAATTTGAGGTAGTATTCCATAGACGTTGCAGCTGCCTTTGAGGCCCATGGCTCTTAAGACCAGTAATACAGGAGGTTTGTCACAAGGTTTAAAGTGAATGTTCTAGAGTGAGTCATTTTTCTGGTGTTAGATACTTGCAATGAGGTTGTTTAGAGATGACATCCGATAAAGGTTATTTGCTGTGAGGGCACCAACTGACATTTTTGTTAGTTTTTGGAGATGCCGTAAGATGTGTAAAGCTTTAAAAAGTAGTCTCTTACTTCTGGTAAGGTCCCTGTGGTTGTGGATGCTAGGAGCCAATCATGTAGGTATGGAAACACCTGGATCCCATTCAGTCGGCTGCTGCTTCTGCCATGCAAATGGTGAATGTGTGTTTGTGGGGGGGGGGCTGTGCTGAGACTGAACGATAGAGCCCTGAACTGACTGCCTGCTTGTCTGAAAGTGCAGAAATCTCCTAGACACCCTTTTGATTTTTGTGGAGGCAAGTGCCCTAGAGGTTTACGGAGCATATCCATTCAATGTGAAGTTGTTTGATCTCACCGTTTGTTCTTACACACGGGGTTCGGAGCCGATCCCTCTGCTCCGAGTCGGCCACATTCCAAGCTCTGCATCTAAGAGAAGCTCGAGGCACAGTCCCTATCCCATGATCCCCTGCTGGCCCTCCTATCTAGTTTGCCGCTGCAACAGGTCTCGTCGTCGAGTGAGAGCTCGGGCCAGTATCCTTTATATGTTCATATTTATTTATATATATATATATATATATATATATATATATATATATATATATATATATATATATATATAATATTTATCTTTCCTAAAATAGTTAGAATTGTTAAAGTTTATTATTAGGATTAGCATAGTATTAGTGTGTGTGTGTGTGTTGTTTTAAATTAGTTTAAATTAGTGTTAGCTTGTTGTGGGAGCGGCTGCTCCTAGGCCTTAGGCCATTTTTTTTTAATTCTGTCAGGGCTCTGTCAGATTTTACTAGTAATCCCTTTTTCTCCAGTTAACCGGTAGTTTTATACATATAGTTGTATTTACTATTTTATGCTTAAAATGTTGGAAAAAGCCAAAACTGGCTTTAAACGTTGCCAGTGTGGACAGAGAATGTCCATAACTGATAACCATGTTTCCTGCATCTGTCTGGCCCTCTCCATCTGCCACTCGTTTAGTGGCAGAGTGATGATGGAGAGACGCAGGAAACTGGTTGAGAGAAGTCTCCCGAAGCCGGAGTTTCAGGAGGCATTGGAAAAGGCAGACCAATCATCGAAGTCTTCAAAGGGGTCGAAGTCTTTGAAGGTATCAGAGCCCAGGTCATCGGCTCCAAGAACCTCTTCTAAGATTCGGTTGCTGGCTCTACAGACCTTGGAGCCGAGGACCGAGATGCTGCCTCAAGTCGAGGTCCAGGTCTTGGAGCCAGTGTCAGAGGTACCCCCTTCTTCGATCCTTCGCTCGGTGACCTCTTCGGCCCCACCGATGTGGATTGAATGGTGCAGAAACTGATGGAGAACATGGCCTTATCCAAACCAATTGCGGTTTCGTCCCAGTTGGTTTCGAAGCTTGAGGCCCTTCCTGTCCCATCTGTTGATCCTCCTTCGAGACCCGTCTAGTCATTGGAGCCGAGAGTCGAGGATCTGATGATCATTGATCCCCCAGGGCCGAGGCCTTCTTTAGTGCTTTTGGCTCCACTGACCTCGACACCCTCGGCACCCATCGAGGGGTCTCGGAGCCGACCATCTCTCCTTGGTTCTGGGGGGGGGGGGGGGAGTTGAACCGAAGTTTCAGTTCCGACTCTTCCCCTCGGTGCCTCGGCGCAGATTAGTTTGGCTCCGTCCTCTGGATCAGAGCCCGTGGTTCCGGGCCCGGGGAGACTGTAGTCTTCTTTGAAACAGTAGAACCCTCGGCCCAGGGCTCCAGTGCCTTCGAGGCCATGAGGAAGGTCTTGTCTGGCAAGACTTTCACATCGTCAGATTCTTCTTCTCCCTCCCTGAAAGGTCCAGGTTCCGTCTCTGCACCACTCGTTCCCACCAAGCGTAGAGACCCAAAGCCTCAGTCAACCCCAGAGGGTGAACCCTGCTCCTCGGAAGCTTCACCAGATGTCCCCTCTGATGTCCCGAGGAAGAGATTGTGCAAGAGGAGGCACCTTGATTCCCCACAGGAATCGTTGACATTGGATACCGACTTGGATGAGTCAGAGGGGTCCCCATGGTCCTCCTCCGAGGATGTCTCGTTTGCCGACATCCCTGAAATTCTCAAACAGAGGGATGACTGGCAGTCCCTTGCCCCCACTGAGGACGAGTCGGTATTACTGAAGGCTTTTGGGGCTCAACCGTCCACCTCCTGGGTAACTCCGCCCTTCGAGTTAATGGCTTTAATAGCTCGAAGGGTGTGGGAGTCCCCTGACACATTGTAACCAGCCCCTCGAAGGCCCAATAAGTACATCACTGCCCCCCCAGGATAAGGCATACCTCACCAAGGGAGTCCCAGTTGATGCTATGGTGGTGGCGGCAGCCACCAAGAAAGAAATGTCTGAAGCATCTTCCTCTGTTCATCCTCCTAACAAGGACTCCAGGACTATGGACAGGTACGGGAAGCGCATTTTTAGTTCAGCGACTTTCCATGCGATCGCTGAACTACCTCACTCATTTTACCCGTCTTCAGAGAGATCTCCTCCAGGAGTTGGGAGATGCTCTTCAGGGTACCACAGATGCTGTGGTCTCAGACAAGGTGACAGCACAGCTCAATACCCTAAACTCTATCTTCAACTCGTCCATGTGGCTCATTTCCTATGCAGCCGAAGGATCGAGTAGGGCTGCCGCTTCAGCAGTTGCTTTGAGGAGACAATCCTGGATGCGCCTATGCTCCTTTGCGGAAGCCTTCAAGTCTTCCTTTACTAATGCCCCTTTTGATGGCTCCTCCTTGTATGGGCCAAAAGTGAAAGACACTCACTAGGTGCGAGCAGGAAGGAAAGACCCTGTCTGCCGTAGGGGTCTGTTTTTCCACCCCGTCTAGACCATACTCCAAAGGGCAAAGAGGCGGAAAAATGTGGTTCCGGAAGACTCTGGGAGCTTTCCAATACTCACATAGTGAATCCCCCTCCAGGGGCAGAGGAGGGGGAAGGAATGGAAGACGCCGCCCAGGCGGCAGAGGGGGTCCGCACAACAAGGGCGACAGGGATAGCGTTCTCGGGAAGCCCTTCCAGCGCTCCTGAGTGGAGGCCCGACTGTTCTACTCTGGAGGCAGTCTGGGATCGCTTGGCTTTATACCCGGAGGCCTGGCTAAACCTCACTTCAGATTCCTCTGTAAAAAGCATAATAACCAGAGGATACAACATACCTTCCTTAAACAATCCTTAAACAATCCTCCCACCCCGGCGGACCAAATAGGATCCGGAACTTATTCAAGGTTCTTTTTAGTTCCAGAGAAAACAGGGGACTGGAGGCCATTACTGGACCTTAGCAAGCTCAATACCTTCGTGAAGAAGGAAAAATTCCGGATGGTCACGCTTCAATCGATCCTTCCGTTTCTTCAAACAAGCGATTGGATGTGGTCTATAGATCTCAAGGATGCGTACTACCATATAAAAATGGCCAGGCCATCCAGAGATCATCTGCGCTTCCAGCTGGGAGCCAGTCATTTTCAATTTCGAGCTCTGCCCTTTGGCCTCACCTCAGCCCCCAGGGTGTTCACCAAGTGCATGGCAGTAGTGGCGTCCCACCTGAGGCGACTAGGAGTCCAGGTGTTTCCATACTTAAGACGACTGGCTCCTTACCGCCACCACCAGGCGTCACCTATTGCAAGCCAGGGACTATACAATCAATCTCTGTTCCCGTTTAGGCATAACTCTGAACTTCGAAAAATTTGTCTTATCGCCCTCACAGCATATATCATTCATAGGAGCGGAATTGGACACTACCTTATCCCTGATCAGACTTCCCCAATCAAGAGTCTCAGCCCTGAGAGAACAGATTTCTGTTTTTCTAGAAAACAAGAGAGTCCCAGCCGTACAGGTCTTGAAAGTTTTAGGTATGATGGCAGCTGCCCTTA
This sequence comes from Protopterus annectens, assembly GCF_019279795.1. Taxonomy (NCBI): domain Eukaryota; kingdom Metazoa; phylum Chordata; order Ceratodontiformes; family Protopteridae; genus Protopterus; species Protopterus annectens. The sequence continues at coordinate 309,964,600 of NC_056742.1, read as the reverse complement.
TCGCGGTCCCCCTAGGGAGAATGCACATGCGGATCCTCCTGTAGCTACTCTTCGCACAGTGGTCTTACCAACAGCTACCATTGTCACACAACATCCTGCTCACAAACTCTTGCAAACGGGATCTTCGATGGTGGATGAACAGTCACGAACTTACGATAGGCCGCCCGTTTGTTCTTCCTCCCCATAGCCACAGTGACCACGGACGCTTCCCTGATAGGGTGGGGGGGACTTTTTCAGGGGAGAACAGTTCAAGGCGAGTGGTCGAAAATGGAGCACAATCTGCACATCAATGTCCTAGAGTTAAGAGCAGTGTTCCTAGCGTTGCAACACTTACACGACTACTTACCTCCGGGAACAGTTGCAATTCCGATAGACATGTCAGTGGTCTGGTACATACATAAATAAGCAAGGAGGAACCAAGTCTTGCCCCTTATGCAGAGAGGCCCTGAGGATCTGGCAATGGGCTGTGTCCACCGGACGCTTTCTCATAGCAACGCACATCCTGGGAACGTCCAACGTAATAGCGGACAGGTTGAGCAGAGCCTTCCTGCTGCCTCACGAGTGGTCCCTCAAAAATCAAGTAGCGGAAAGGATTTTCCGCAGACGGGGCCAGCCTTGCTGCGACCTTTTTGCATCCCCCTTGAATGCCAAATGCAGAAGCTATTTCACCCTACTTCCCCCTCCGGGGGGCGCCCCCAGGGACGCACTCATGCACGATTGGCCCCCAGGTCTCCTTTATGCCTTCCCTCCTGTTCCATTGATCCCAAAATTTCTGCAGAAAGCAAAAGGTCTGGAAAGGACGATCATCTTGATAGCACCATTCTGGCCTCGACAAATCTGGTTCCCCTTCCTCCAAGCTCACCAAATAGAGGAACCTTGGACTCTGGACCCAGTGCCAGACCTGCTGACCCACTCATCAGGAGTTCTTCACCCCTCTCTCTCGTCCCTCAAATTGACAGCATGGCTGCTCCACTTCCCAGCTTAGCCAGGTCAGATCTTTTGTCTCCAGCAGTACAACATATTCTGATTTCTCCCCACAAATCCTCCACTAGAAAATTGTACAAGAGCAAGTGGAAACGTTTCACGTGTTGGGCCTCCAAACAAGGTATAGATCCTTTGGTTGCTCCTATTCACAAGATTCTAGAATTTCTATCAACTCTTTCACCAGGGGGCTTCAACATCCACCCTAAGGGTACAGCTGGCTGCCATATCTAATTTTCATGTGGGTGAAGGAGGCGCTACAATTATGTCGCACAGACTTTGTAGGGCTTTCATGAAGGGAACTTATCTCCGACCACCTATTCAAAGCCCAGTTTTTCCTTGGAATTTAAACCTGATGCTATCCCAACTCATGCTATCGTCATTTGAACCAGCTTCGTCATGCCCACTGAAATATCTTTCCTGGAAAACCCTGTTTCTTGTGGCAATCACTTCAGCCAGCAGAGTTTCGGAGCTGCAGGCTCTGTCAATTAGACCACTATATCTGATATTTCATCCAGACAGGGTCACCTTGCATACTAATCCGTCCTTTCTACCAAAAGTCTGCTCAAAATCTAATTTTAATCAGTCCATAGAACTTCCCACTTTTTTCAGGAACCATACTAATAAGATAGAATACATGCTTCACAAATTGGACGAACACAGAACTGTGATTTTACCTGGACAGAACAAAAGAGTTCAGGAAATCGGACCAACTATTTGTGTCTGATGAAGATAATAAGAAAGGACTTGCAGTTACAAAAATCACGCTATCCAAATGGCTTTCAGACTGCATAAACTTTGTTTACTCATCTTCCAATCAGCCTACTCCTCTCAAAGTTAAAGCTCATTCTACTAGAGCTGTTTCTACTTCTCTGGCACATGTGGCTCGTTTACCTATAGATACCATTTGTGCTGCGGCTACCTGGGCCAAACCTCATACCTTTATTACTCATTACATAGTGGACAGGGCTTCCTTTGGTTCCACTGTTCTCAGGAATGTTCTCCCGTGAGCCACCCGGGGTTTAAGGTGCTGGGGACGCTACCCGTGTGTAAGAACAAACTGCGCGATCGAACAACTTCACATAAAGAAGTTATGTTCTTACCATAACGTTCCATGTGAGTTATTCATCTCGCCTTTGTTCTTACATTCCCGCCCTCCTTCCCCCTCTGTGTTCTGGAGGAACAGGTATGACTCGTTGGTTGGTTCTTTCTCATGGTTCTCTTGGACTGCCTGTGTCTATGTATGCGTACGCAGTCGGACAGGTATAACATTGGCCTGTATCTGTCATTACCTTTTATGTATATACGTGTATAGGTATTTTTGGTGCGTATGCATGTGTACGCATGTATGTTTTTGTTGTCTGGTTTCTTTGGAAACTAGATCTGAGGGTTAGCAGCAGGGGATCATGGGATAGGGACTGTGCCTCAAGCTTCTCTTCGACGCTGAGCTTGGAATGTGGCCGACTCTAAGCCAAGGGATCGGCTCTGAACCCAGTGTATAAGAACAAAGGCAAGATGAACAACTCACGTGGAACGTTATGGTAAGAACATAACTTCTTTATTTATTTATTTAGGTTTGATGACCGGGGAAGTCTACTGGGCCATAAAGAGCCCATTTTCAGTGGAGGCCCAGGGAGAAAAGCTCCAAGATATTGCAAATTACATGTTACAAAATAAAAGAGAAATAAAACTGTCAACAGCATGTCCATTCTGAACTGGCTTTTTGCAAAAAGGTTTAGGCCACTGATGTCCAGAATTTGCCTGATGATCTTCGTGTTTCACTGTTGAGGTAATTTCCTGTGGGGTTATCCCTGCCGTGGTAGCCCTTGGCCGGACCGAATAACAGAATCAGTGTTTTTCTGCAACGGCTGCTGTTGCTTGCTGTCTGATGTCAGGTAGTCAGTGCTGTAAAGGAAGTCAGCCGACATCATTAACATCGGTCTTTCTTGCCGTGGAGCCCGTAGCAGAAGCAGTTCACGCGTGTGCCAGCTGGTCGCTACCAGAGGTTGAAGTATAGCTGAAAACTTCTAAAGCTAAGTACCCCATTGGGGATCCTTTTTCCTTGCGCTAACCGACGTCTGAAAAAGTTAATAGTCTCGCCTGTGGAAAGCAAATACCACACTGAGACTTCCAATCATACTGCGTCACTTGTTTAGGCCCAGACTGCGATGTTCCCCTGTTGCTGGTTCTGTGCCCTCTTTAACGCGAGAAGCATTCGTCGTAGAGCTCTTATTGTAGCCAGGTATTTTCATTCCGAAATGACGTCCATCAGTCTACATTCCGTAGACTTTCCAAAAAAAGTAAGGATAAAGATAGAGACAAGACCACACAAAGCTAAGCCTTCTGACGACTGTACCACTAAGCAGGTTGTCAGTTCTCTGAAATTCAGTGAGGTACCTTCGCAGCCCCTGATGCCCAATTTGATACCTGCGCAGGCCTCTACCGAGACCCTTTCAGAGTCCGGTATGCTGCAGAAACCACCTTAGTCTTCCGAGCCTTTGGTTGTCTCTGCCTTGCCTGGGTCCGGAGCCACGACACAGGCACCGGCTTCCGAGGAGGTTTTTCGCACTACCGAATCTAGATAAAAAATGTCTTTTTCTGACTACTATTTCTCTCAGACCATTGGATACTCTTAGGCCTAGAGGCAAGGCCACTCCTAGGAAAGCTACCTCTAGCCACCATTTTACCCCTGTCCCCCCCCCCCCAAAGCTCAAATGCTTAAAATGAGAGGATCTTATCACCCTTATCAGGGGTAGTCAGGCCACTCCTAAAAGAGAGAGACCTTACTCATGAAATACTAACAGAACAGGATTCTGAGGAGTCTAATTATTCAGAGTTTTAAGAGGAACAACCTCTTACTGCTCATGAGGATTAAGATGCAGAGGAATCCATTCCTTCTGCCTCCTCACCAAAAGATATTTTCTTTGGGGAAACCATTCACACCCTCAGGGAACATTTCCACTGGGAATCTCAGGACTTCTGTCAGTCTAAGAAAAGACTGAGTTTCTAGACCTGCCCCAGCACAGACCCGTGGCCATCCCTCCAATCTTAGAGGTGGTTGATGTCTACCATGAATCCAGCTCAATTCCCGATGCCCTCCCACCTGCTCCCAGAAAATCTGACTGGTATTAGAGTACCAGAGTCTCTCAAATACCTGTACAGGAATTCTGCTGCAGACCTGGAGGTCATTACACAGGGACCAAAAGGAGCTAAGGCTAGTTCCACACAGAATCCTATTCCTTCTGACAAGGACTCCAGATCTCCTGACAGATGGGGTAAAAAAGTATACACCTCTGCAACCTTGGCTATCGGAGCACTCAACTGTTAGTTCCACATGTTAAAAAATCACCACCACCACTTTGGAACTATTAAAACAGATTTCAACCTTTTCTGACCATGCCATTTAGAGATTTACTGCACTCTACTTGTCAAGTGGCTAAACACTCAATGCACTGTGGAAAATTAAACTGCAGCTCACCTTGGTCAAGTTTTGGCTAAAGCACTTTCATGCAGGGCTTT